>NC_057785.1:960123-1171306 GCF_014825855.1 Bombus pyrosoma | reverse complement strand
ATAATGAAAAATTAATTAATTTTAGATAGATTAATAATAAACTAACAATAATGAATTAATAAGTAATGAAATAAATATTAGGGATTAACAGTAATAATGATCATAATGTTCATTAAGATGCGATATAATGCTAATAACAATAATATAAAAATAGAGATGACAAGAAGAAACGGTACGAAATAATAGATATAAAATGTTAGTTATTACAATTTTGCGATTTTCATTGTCTAACGGTATTGAGAGATATATTCACAAGTAGCGTAGTATTCTAACGACTCTGATGGTGAAACTTAGTGTAAGATTTCCAAATGATTGTATGCGTTGGAGGGGGTAGGAGGTTATGGAGTATAATCACAATTACAGTGACGAATGACGTTTACGATGACAATGACGTTGAACATGGTTCTGCGGAGTTTTGTGTTTACCTTCTACTTAAATGTTGTTCAAGAATTTTTCACCAATGAATTTTCTCTGGTACCTTTTTCTTCGTCTAGTAACTTTTCTTTACGTCCAAGTTATTAGCGCCAATAACATTACAATGCGAACCTAATACGTTTATGCGGGCGCAAGCTTTTTAAAAATATTATATTTCCTTCTATTCTCTGTTTCTTTTCTTCAGTTTTCCACTAGAAATTATTCATAGCGAGATACTACGATAGCGCGTGGAAGTCTGTGAACAGCGTTTCAAGATCGGTGATGTTCCTCGAATTGTTTGTTTGTTTGTTCGTTCATTTGTTCGTTCGTTTTATTCTAATTTAAGAATACATTTTGATCGACTTCACGATGAAGAATACGTGACATGTATACTTCTATTCTTAGTCTTTTTATATTTGACTTTTTTTTCTTACAACGATCGTTGAACGTTGACGGTCGACGAACAGAGTCATCGTTTGTTAGAGATATTTTTTAAAATTTTCGAATTAATTTTTTTGGACATCATTTTTTCAAAGAAGCGTCGTGTTACACATATCAGAGTCTGATGAACATCGAAAAAAAAAGATTGGTTTTCTACTCGATTTTAATCGAACAATGTCACAAAAGTGCTTTGGGCGCGTGAAAATTCACAATACGAGTTAATAGTTCCACATAATCTAGAAAATGGTGTGTCCTTCGTTTCTTGCCAGAAAGAGAAAAAAGGCCAGAAAGAATTCAGAGTGGAAAATGTATAGGATAATTGAATGTCGCGTGTTTTAAGTACACTCATTACATCCATATAGCACGCACACACGCCCATACACATAGGAACACACATACATATAAACATATACACACATGAACACGACACACAAATTGAATCAAAGGGCGAAAAGCTTTCTCAAACTAACGGAAAGATATTTGTTGTGATAATAAATATTGAATATATAGCTGTTTTAGGGTATGAATCATTACTATAAAAGGTTAGGATTTAAATAAATGCGCCGGGTTAGTGTGGAGAAGTGAATTTTCAAAAGCCTCGACTTTTTCTACTCGAGAAAAGGTTCGCGCTCACGCTCATGCACGCTGAACGAACCTAATCCCATTTTCTACCTGCGTCTTTGTATGTGTGTTGATTCTGATGAAGGACGATAATTTTTCTTGTGGAAGATACACTCTCGTATCGTGTGTACGTATTTAAATATGCTTGTTAAACGAAGAAAAAACAAAAAAAAAAAAGATAACAATTCAACATGTACAGGGTGTCACATAAATGATAGTACAAGAGCGCAGTTATAATTCCTCTGCTAAAAATAAGATGATTTTGAGAAATTGATGCCACTTTGCTTCTAAGATCGTCCCGGTTTCAAAGTGAATCGTAAAATGTAAGAAAGAACAGGCGGAGAAGAAGAGAAACGTTATCTCTGCACTTAGTTAACATCGATTTTCTGAAAAAAGAAAAATGACAAAAAAAAGTTAAAAATAATAGGGATAAGTGATAAAAAGAAAAAATATGATAGACGGTTGAGTCTGGGGGAGAAAGTAATAAATAGGCACATGAAAAGAGTAAACGTAAATAATTGCCTGTTTTATATCAGACAAAACAGTTCTGTACACTATAGCGCCTCCTATATTAAGCACCCTTATGTAATACGGTGGTCCTTAAAGCCTTAAAACATAGATTAGTCTGGTCATTGAAACGGTTGAAGTGAAAGTATATTTTGTTTCTTTGTTGCCCTCCTTATCGCCTTAAGTGTATTCTTCAAATTCTGTAAACTACGCGTGTTCTTATACAGGGTGTTCGGGAAGGTACAACAAGAGGCCGTTGTACTATTGTACTAACTAACGAATTCCATTTTTAGTTAGAAAAAACATACGGATCATATTTGCGGGCAAATTGTTTCCAAGTAAAATCGATCTTGAACTGAATGGAATAATACAGCAATCAAAGTTGAAAAGAAAAAAGAACGTGCACACGCATCCGCAGTTCACCGATTCACTGATGATACGATTTATTTGGAAAAAAATAACAGAATTTTTAGCTCGAATGAAATTTGCGTAATTTGAATCCGGGAATCTTACATATCGCACTTTCAGCTTTATTGCACACCCTATATACGTCTACACGTATATACGAATAATGTGCACATATGTGTACGCGTGCGATCGTATGTAAATATGTATACGTACACGTATTATATACCTATATATGTATGCGTACATATATGTATACGTTCGTCCAGGTGTGTACATGTGTAAATACGTGCACAGCCACGTGGGTATGCATGTATGCATACGTACTTATGTGTTCATACGCGTACGTGACACGTACACATGTATACATATAATATTACTTAGAATAAACTTTCCTACATACAGGGTGTTTTAAAGATTGTAGTACAAGAGAAAACTGCGGCCTTCCTAGATATAATGGAATATTATTCTTAATCGTGATTTTCTTTACCGCTGTCGGACTATGACGTTTCGCGCGGTTAATTACAACTGGAGATTGTGAACGTACCGTGGCTGCAAAAACCTGAGAAACATTTTTGAGTTGAAAATAACATGATTCTCTCATTTCAGTTTCCCGGTCTCTTTTCATATTTTTTTCATACATTTTTTGCTCTTTGACAAATAAGTCTAGTGACTTCATATATCGTACTATGATAGATAGTAACACTTGTATGTATATATATATATAAAGAAGGCTTTATTAAGGACTATCGAATAATCGAATAATCGTTATATTATAGAGGTATAACAGTGTGAAAGTACTTGTACCAAATATTAACGAAATGTAACGTAAAATATTTTATTATGACAGACGTTATGATAAAAAATAACTCTCTTCGTTGCCACTCACAGTACACCGACTCGAATATTTCATTTTAGCTTTCGATTTCGTTTCTTTTAAATTTTATTCCGAGTAATTGTACATTAGGCATTATCTTATGTTGTTATTTTTATTATTATTATTATTATTATTATTATTATTATTATTATTATTATTATTATTATTATTATTATTATTATTATTATTATTATTATTGTGACGTTATCATTTATTATTTATTGTATCGTTTCGCGTCTTTGATGATTTTTGAGGGTAAAGGAACTTATTGCCGAATGAAATTTGAAACTGACCCATATACTGTGAGGATAATCAGCTTGAATTTAGATGCTAATGACGATGAAATGCGTGACAAATCACGCCTAAAGTCGAACCTCGTTTTTTAAGGGTTAACGACGGCTTTTTTATAGTATTGTTCAGTACCTATGCTATACATACGTTCATCGAGCGTCGGGGACAGTTCCGAAAATCGTCTTATTTTCTACTCAAAAGATTTCTTAAAATTGTCTCTTGCACCATTATTTTTTGATCACCCTGCATTATCGAATATTATATTTTTTCCTTTAGAAGTACAGACTCTTTTTAACCGAATGAAAAAGATGTGTAACCCAATTGTGTACGCTTTTTTCAGGATTTTTAGATAATCACTGCGAAGGTATTAATTGATTAATTGTAGAATCGTACCGATAAGCGAATTAATTAATTAATTGATTAATTAATTGATTAATTAATGGATTAGTTAATTCATTCTGGAGGTATTAAAAAACTATCACACGTATATGAAAAGTCTGGAGATAAATTAATATGTTTCTTTCTTTTTCATTTATTATTTATTTTTAATCTGAAACTGTAGAATTTAATTGTATTAATTAATATATATGTTATATATATAAAATATATATATATATATGAAATGCATATGTATATTAATTAATTGTATGAATTTAATATATGTTTATATTAAGATGTTTACTTTTTTCTTCTTTATTTCGAAAAAAAAATCTCTTGGTTGCTTTCGTAATTACTTAATTATGTAATCGTTGAGTGAGAATTCGAATAACGAGTGATTAAAACGATCATGAGTGTTCTCTCGTCTTTTTCTGATAGCTATAATGACAAATAGAAATAAAGTTATTTAAAATCAAATTGAACATTTTCCTTTTTTTTTTCAATTTCCCTAATACAAATTCAACCGGCTTTCAATAATTTATCATTTTCTTTGCAGCATTCTTCGTTTTCGCAATTCTTTTTCAGTTGCAGAACCGGACCATTTTTCAGTCTGAAAGTTTAATCATTTTTTTTACTAGGTAACCGCGAATTATTTTAAACAATTCGTCTAAACAGCATTATACGGAACTCTCTCTATCATTTACTTGTCTATTAAGAAAACGTAAGTAAATGGCCCAGGTTTCCTTATTTCTATCGCATTATTTTATTGTTTAATCTATTCTTTTTGTCAATACACTATTGACACGGCGTGCAAGTTTATTTTTGTTCGAACAAAGTTATGTTACTTTGTACATTCTGTATCCTTTCTTCTCCTTCTATTTTCGTTAAACCAATTCAATTTACAACAGAACGATTACAATTCAGTGAGCGAGAAAAAAGTAAAAATTCTTCAACGATTGCGCTCCTTTTATTGTATCAATTTGCTAACACGTTTACTTACAAAGAAGAGTTTTATAGCATTTATTGAAATCTCAGAATTCATGGTTTTTTTACTATAAATGGAACAGGAAATATTCATTAAAATATTGATGACAGTTTGTCGTGAAAATTTTACTGTAAAATATATAGAACAATTTTTTATACATAATTGTACTAAAATTGGTACGAATGTAATTCTAATTTTTGAAGCAGCTCGAGAGAGTTTTCTGTTAATGATATATTTGTTGTGATAATTTATTTATATTTGTGTAAAGTTGATATCGATATTTATAGCAAATCATGCAAAATTCTAACATATCCGTTTTTTCTCCATACTTTATATGTAGAATTAACGTGCGTTAATGTATTACGTAAATACTGTTATAAAGCAATAATACGGTTAATTATCAATTACCACTGCTACTAAATGTTAACGATGAAGAATTAATTTAATTTTTGGTATTTTCGAATTATACGATAATTTACTTTATCGCTAGTATTTTTTCCTTTTAGAAATTTTGAACGACAATTTCAAAATCACTTTTTTATAAAATATCTATTTTCTTATGCGTTATGGATATATTAACGAACAAATAGTTTTTGTTAGTCAAAAGACATATACAGTGACTGCAAAAAATATTTGTATACCGCTGTATTTATCATTATTACATTTATACACCAATTAACATGTTGACTGCCACGCCTGTTTTCAAAAAAATCTCCGTCAGGCCACGCGTGCAGCTGTACACCAAGCGTTTTCTGCTCGGTGCTCCCACCGATATTTTCATAATGCGAGTCGCTCATCTGGTGGTCTTACCTCTCGTTTCTTTTATTTCCATTCCTTCGCATTTGTTTCTCATTCCTCCACTTTCTACGAAATCAGTTTGAATCTTGGCCGAGCAACGAACGGTATAACTTGAAATCTCTGCCCTAATTCGTTACAATGTCGAAAAGAAAAATTGAAAACTTATTTCTTAGTAAGTCAGATAGCAGTGAAAAAGAAAGCTTTTACGAGGCTTATGATTGCGGAAGAAGCATTACACGCGCATGCAAACTATATTATGCAAATAAAAGACGTCGAATGGACCGAACAAAGGCACGAAAGAATTTGAAGAAAACAACAACTTATTGACCAAATTGTCCCGACTAACCTCAGCTATGCATAGAATGGTTTAAAGTTTTACATGCTAAATAATTTTTTTAATAAACATTTTCGTATTACTTTTGTAACAAACCATTTTCGTATTACTTTTATAACAACTCAACAATTTTATTATTATGGAATATCTTTTTAAATACCTACGACGATCCTTCGCAAGTAGTGAAATAAGCGACACCCGAATATGCGTTTCGTGGCCTGACCAGAAACTTTGTTGACATCCGAATACGGCTGTCGTGGCAGTCAACGTGTTAATTATATCCAACTATAACAAATTTCGTACCATTTAATAATAATTTCATATGATTATAAAAATATGGAACTGAAATATAGAATCTAATAAACAGGATGCTTCGTTTCGCATTCAATCAAATAATTTTCGGCTAAAAATAAGTACGTATGAATACTTCTTGTAGCCACTGTATGTATGTACATAAATTACGATGAGCGGGTGAACAGGTGGTGCTATCGTGTAGAGAACATTATTTCAACGATTTACTTTGAACTTAGTGTTCTAACAATCTGTTAAAATCATAAAAAGGTATCCCCCCCCTCCGAACGTGCATATACGCAATTTATTCCGAGATCATCCCATTTTTCGTAACGAATCGAATAGGAAAGTAGCAAGAATTTCGCCTTTTGCAAATTAGCAAGAACATAACGTGATCAACGTAACATTTCGAAACGCTAACATGTGATGTCGAAACAAGACAGTATGTAACTGTGAACCGTCCCGCAAAATTTTTATTTGGCTATCGAGATTTCTACTACATATTTCCGATATACGCATCTTTCGTTAAAGCCTCTTAATAATTTTCTTTGAAAATGGTAAATAATTTAATTACTGAAACAGATGACACATAATTTTATTAACATCTATTACTTACCAAATGTAATGTTAATCATGTCCTATTTTTCTGTTTCGTGCTACACTCCAAACGTTTACCTGTGTTTTACCGACAAACTTATAATGAGCAACGTGACACAAGTTTGGTAATATCGCTTGCGATATTTGTATGACAATCAATTTTATAAAGATACCTTATATAACCTTGTTTTCAGCATGCTGTCTATATTGTTTCTTGTCCTGTGATGACAGAGAAATAGCACAATGAAAATAAGTCGGCAAATCTCAAACTTAATCGAGTAAAAGTTTTATTAAATCAAACAAATATTTATTACGAATGTGAATGACTTTCTGTACATTTGTTGGTTACGTTACGAATGCGCATTTTTATCGACATACATATCTGCATTGATGACTATAAATGCAGAGAAAACATTAGTTGTCCTTTTTCATTAGAAAAAGTCGAGATGAACGCGTGTAAGACTAAACCGGTGTATAATAATGTGCAACTATTTGGTGATAATCTAACGGCTCCGTATTTATAAAAGTGAGTCTCGTATCTATTTGTTTGGAAAGATCGGGGAAAATGAAATAAGAGAAGACTTATCGTCGCCATAACGTTCAAAATCGAATTGAACGCTTACGATAATTACCTTATTTCCGAGATTTCCGAAGTATTACATGTATCTAAGAGTGTTCCATATCATCGTCTCTCCGAATATTCTCTTTCATTCTTCTTTTATTTTGTTCCTTGAAAATATTCGTCGTTTCCTTGATAGTTTAGAGAAGAAAGGAAATATCAAGAATAATTTATAACATGATATTATTTGCTCAAAAAAAGCGCAATAGGAAATGGAGAAAAACAGGCCACGTGAAGTATAGCAGACAAAAATAACTATACTTGTGCCCTCTACGCATATGTTTCTCTTTTCGTCGAACTATATTCCCGTTAAAAGTATTTCAACAAAGTATTTTAGTCAGTGTACTTAATCGCAAAGATGAAATACACAAGTACGAATGGAAAGTGTAGTAATACTGTACATTCATATAATGGTGCAACATAAAAGAAATGAATATCCCTAGATTTAGCGATAAACGATATATCAATCGATACTAGCGACTATTAAAAGCTGCTTCGTTACTAGTGTGTAAATTTTTCAAAGTTTATCATCACATATGTACATGTATAATAATCTTTACATTTCATTTCTCTTATTTATTTGCGATCCAATGAATTTCGCGAATCGGCATCGTTTCTGTTTAATCATTGGAATATTAAAAAATTTTTTATAGTATTATTTTCTGGGATTCAAAAATTTATTCTATTAATGCAAATCAGCTTATGTTCCAATTACCGGTATAAAAACGGCCTAGGAACGACAAAAACGGGTACAATTATGAACTATTTTCATTATTTACATCCTTTAAAACAAAAATGTTTCCAAAGTAGGACGTAACGTCATTGTCACCGTTTGATCGAAAATCCTTGAGAGGTGTTTCTTAAAAGCTTTTCGATAATGGATAAAAAAGAAATAAGCAAGGTACATATAATCAAGAAACTTGATATGAGATTTAATAATTATTCCTCCTTTTCTTCGATTAATTTTAAATTTTCTTTTCTTTCTTTAGTTAGACATAAACAGTGATATTAATAAGAGATTCTAGTCTTGCTCGCTCTTGAAAACAAAGTAAAAGGAGACTTTCATTCGGTGGGACACCAAAAAGATGTTCTTGAGAAAAAAAATATTACGTTCGTAAATCGAAATTTACCGCGCTTGGAAGTTATGAAACATAGGTTATAGTATAACGAACCGTAGATTGTAATCGTGGGATGTCGTAAATGGTAAATCAAGAGTATTTACTTACGTTGAAAAAAAAAATGAAAAATTGACAAGAAATATGTATAAAAACGCGGTAAACTTAAAATAAGGCGAATAAGATTTAAACAGGCAGATTAGTTTTAAGAGATCACGAGAGATTTCTATTTAGAGAAATACTCTTAAGAGAAACTGTCGAATCGAAGAGACGAGAGATGTGATTTATCGATTAGAGACAATTCTAAAATGGAATCGAGAGAGAGAGAGAGATGAAATGGTACGAAGCTTTGTTGTAGCCTTGCTACGTTTCAAGCAACTTCACGAATGACGAATTAGAAATCGAAGCCTAAAAAGTCGCGTTTTCACCGATACAACGCGATCTATTATGTGCGTATATTATTTAGGTTACCTCTAGATTACAGACAATCATTTCATCGACAGCTTAAGCGAGTTAACCTTGCGTACATACCCACACGTTAAAATCATCGATCATAATTCATATTTATGAATATAGGTTTGTCATCATCATCATTGTCCTATTTCGATTTTTCTTAATTTATATTAATATAATGTCCTATGTTAGGAGAACATCAAAATCATTAAAGAAGGATCTGAAGGTCTAAGAATGGAAAGTTACAAAAATAACATTTAACCATTGTTTGACTAATGAGTGTAAGCACATAAATTTGAAAGAAATATTTCAAGTTAAGTAAATAATAAGTACACTGATAAAGTGGTCTCAAGTTACTTCAATTCAAGTAGCTTTATTATAGTATATATCTCTAATAATAATTCTTTAGTATATATAATAATAATTCTCTAAGAATTCAATATATATATTGTACTAACAATATAAAGTCACGATATAAGGTTAGTAACTTAGTATAACTTAAACGAGGCATGACATTATAAGTGTGATATAATAATATTTTATCATTTTCATCACTTCTTACATAAAGAAATGAATGTATTGGGGGAAATTATCATCGATGATTTAAACGCGTGACTAGATATAGTGCCGAAAAAATTCGATATCGATGAAAGCATCGTCGAAATTATCGAAAATATTGTGAAATGATCGTCGGTGACTTGAAGGTAACTTAAAATATTATTCGATGCAGAAATACTCGAGGATAATCGGTTAACGATTTAAAAAAGAAAGGAGAAAACGAGGAGAAATACCGCTTGTGAAACGGTATTTGAAAGTGTGTGCGCGTCTGTGACCACTGTACCTACACCGTTAGGCCTTACTTTAGAAAAATCATAAAGAATCGATACTATTTAAATATTTTTTCCAAGTGGGTAGCATTCATTGTAACTTGGCGTCATTTGAGCAACAATCAGAACGTAAAATAACAAGGAAGATTTTGCTTTGCCAACATCGAGGGAAAAATATCAAAGAAACGTATATTTGCTCTGTGTGTTTCAATACAAAGTAAGATATTAAAAGAGTGGCAAGGGACACGATTCGACTTAATCCATTATAAATTTCAATTCTTCCCAAACTGTTGAACCGTCCTTACGATCTTCATCACAACGCATTGTCCCGCGATTTGTTTCCTTCTGTGATTTTACACTCTTTATTGTGACTATATATCAAGTGCCAATATAGCAGGGAACAATAATAATCAAAAGAAGAAAACGGCGAACGTTTTTTCTACTTGTCGTGACTTTTATTTACGATCGACGTAAATCGTGTGATATCTTGGAATTTCGAAAAGACATCAAACTAGCGTAAATAGTTCATTTTAGGAGGTTAGGTATCTCGAAATGCACAAGCAATAATAATGACAGGAAACATGTAATTCTCTAAAATTCAAGATCAGTTTTACTTGAAAGAAATACATTTATTGTTTCATCGATTAATAATATAATAGTATTAGTTACATAATTAATTAATTGAACATGAAAAATCAATAATTTCTTAATAATAACTTTCCATATTTATCTGATATTCTGTAAATGTCTTAACATTTATGAACAGCAGTGTATGTACTCAATTTTAATATAGTAATATTATACGTTTGCTATGATAATAGTACAATTACCATAATACTTATTTCCAACGAATAAATTCTCGTCTTCTTGGAAGAGTGTGAAATTTGTTTCAACGAAAACTGTATCTCAGTTGAACTATCGATTTCTAAATACAATCACACGCGAGATCAAACTAGAACGTAATAGAAAAATTATCGGAAGTGCCGTAATATCGACTGAATGCATTATTTTTTTAACTAAAAAGACGCTCTTTCTATGAAGCATACAGTTGACGTATCGAAGGTGTTGATGAAAAATTTGTCTTTTTTAATTTTTTTATCCATGTGTCATTATCAAACTACGTAACAATTAAAAGGCTATAAGTAGATAGCGGATTTTTACGTAAATTCACAATTTTGGGAATACAATTAAAAAATTATAATCTCGGTAGAAGATTATTTTACCTACTAAATATCATAGAAAGTATTATACTTTGGACATTTTACATATTTTTTCATATCACGTTTATTCTGTGCAATTTTGCACTTGCAAATTTCCTATAAACGCAAAAAAATCCGCAGTCTAGCTATGAAAAAGCATCTCTTACAATAAGAACTTATCATTGAATTTACAATTATATTTTTCCATAGTCGTGGAGGTAATAATTCATCTCCAAAATTTGAGACTGACTGAGAGCAGATTAATAATAAACTGCGAATATAAATATTTTTTTAGACTTTCCTGCTTGACAGCATTTCTCTGATGAAGAGGTGAAAACCACAGTTCGATTAGTAGAATCGTGTCCCTTGTTAAATTTCGTAGCTCTCGACAAGGGGGGCAATCTTTTTCCCTGATAACTATTACAGTTACAGTTTCATTCTGTGTATTCTACGAGTTGTTTTTTCGAATTCGAAGATCCTTCATGTTTGTTTCGTGATTTTACCGAATATATTCGTTTTCGAAAACTAACGAATCAAAGAAGACTTTCTGTATCATTGGAGATAACGTTAAATATCTATACGTAACTAACGACTAACGATTGTACAGGGTACTTGATACTTGTTTGAAATTTCATTTCATTCGCTTGTTCGGAACTCTAAAGTCTAAGGATTCCAATCATCGCTTTAATATCGATTATACTGATCGTGATTAGAGGTAAATAGAGTAAAAATAATCATTCGTTTAACTGCCCGACTTTTATATTTCAACGAATCCCAATGAGTTTGAAAAGGAAAAAGAAGATTTGATACTTCAAAAGACTATTACGACGATAGGTTATTTTTATTTCTTTATTCGCTCTTTTCTTTCAAATATTATTCTGAAGTCAGAAATTATTTGAAAATATTAAACACACGAAAAATGATCCTTTTATCTTGATTATCACTGAAGAATATTAATCTACGTTCTATAGTTTTTTCTAACATATCTTAAACGTTTACTCGAATTTTAATTAAAGAGAGAATTTTAGAAAAAAAAAATACTTCTCTTTCGTATTGTTCGTGTATTAATAGATGGTTGAGGGGTTCAGGGTTCGTGAATGATCACAGGAATACAACTAAACATAATTCCCGCTTAAATTATTTAATTATCACAATTTGATTGGAACTTACTCGTTAATTGTGTCAAGTTTCCCTTAATTCATACGATTCTCTTTGAAAATTATAATATTCCTGTAACATATGCTGTTTCCGTGTACAGCGATGAACGAAAATATTGACAGCAGAGATCAGATTTTATGCTGTAGAATTCCATATAAATTTGTAAAACGTAAATTTTACTAGTATAAACTTTAAATACATATGTATATGGTAATTCAATATCATTAAAATACATCTTGTGAAAGATAACCAAATGTCCAAATACGATTTTGACATTTTAACGGCAATGTACATTTCATTGAGGAAAGGAAAGTTTCATTGAAGCAACAAGTAATAAATAAATATTATTTTATCCATGATTTACGAGTATTATAGGATTCAACTTCTCTGGCTTTTCTTGGTTGATCGAACCATTTCTGGTTATTCCATATTATATTTATAACACTGATCCTCCACTCATCAAATCAATATACAGTGGAACTCCATTTATTCGTACTTGGAGGACAAGCAGCAGTTTATACGTATAATTGGAGTTGACGTAATACCAAGAGCTCACCAACTACTTGTTATTTTCCGTTCACACAACAGGAGCTCACGTTCGACTAAGTAAATTCAAGCAGCTAAAGTCCAGTTAATGAGTCGCATTAATTAAAATCTCTTTGAGATAAATGAAGTTCTACCGTATAATGATCGATCTAAACGTTCAAGCAATGGAACTGTAATTAATCATCGCGAAGGGTAGGCTGCGAGTGTGATTCCAAGATAAAAACGTCTCGATAGAAGAAATATTGTATTTCATGTTTCCTCCTTCCCTTCTTCCTCTCTCGCGATACGAGAAAGCTACGCGTTTATATCGTATAAACATACATACAGGGTGTTCCACCAGTGAAGCTATGCTCGCAGGTTCTGGAACCGCCTGTATAAGCAGGAGTTCATTTGACGAATTGGATTATTTCCTTCCAATCGGCTCGATTCGTTTATCCACGGGCATTTTCGCGATCTATAACGATGTTTGTGATACTAGATAATTTGTAATCTTATTATAATCAAACTAACCATCAGTTGTAAGTTTTTCTCTCTTCGCTTTCTTGCAAACTAGTCGAACGACAAATCGTGTACGAGGTTAGTTAACGTTTCACCGCGTGTATCTCGATTACGATGTATAATCGCCGTATCGATGTATAATGACCGTCAATATACATACACAGTATCGCGTGTGTAAATCGCGGAAATACGAACGATCAATGTGATTCGATCGCACGGTAGCGATTAAAATTCAGGTACCGTTATCGCGTTACGTTCTTTGTTTGAAGTGGTTGCAAGTAGCTTGCACGAACCTATTGCGAGGTTTCATATGTACGTAAGACGGAGAACGGGGAGAAGGTGTTCTTAAAAGTATTAAAAATCGGGGAAAGATAAAGTTAAAACGAGGGATAAGTGAATGGACAGTTTTGACGAAGGAACGAAGGAAAACGAAATAGAAGAACGACGGGAAACCAAAAACAGAAAATAGAGGAACAAAAAAAAAATCTTAGCTTATAAACATAGAGGACTGCAGAGAGTATTTTTTCTAGGAATGTTAGTGGACCAGCCAAACAAAAAAGAAAAATAAATAAAAAAAAAAATAACAATTGAGGAGGACGATTGCGAGGGAGTAACACATACGGAGATATTTATTGAAGCGGGTAAGGGCGAAAGCATAAATGTGTTTCATAAGGTATGATGTATTTGAGAGAACAAAAAAAAAAGTGTTTAATATCTATCCAAAGGATATAAAAAAATGCGAACGTAATTTCTATAAACTAACTCTAAAGTGACACGAGCATTCTCTGGTTTAAAGTTTATAAATCATTAAGAGACAAATATCAGATATTTTTTAATGGCGGTACAATTAATTGCTAGAAAAAAGATAATGAAAAAAAAGTAAAATAAAACGAAAGAACTGCGTAACTTATTGGAAAACGCGTGTAATTCTCCCGGGCCATTCGAACATGGAGCAAAAATTTTGCAAATTAAAAACTGATTCGATAAAAGGAAGAGCAAGCAAATAAAGTAAACTAATAATAGTAGAGATTAGGTAAGGGCATCGATAAGCTCGTATTTCTTGTTTCGATTAAACCATATTTCCTATCTTTCATTTGCCGCATATGCCATACCTTGTAGGACACTCTGTACTCGTTACTATGCCGGTGTAGTGTCCTGGAAGGATGTCATACGTAGCAAACAATTTTCTTCTAACCTCTTTGATCACTTCTTCTATTGTGCAAATCTATTTCGTCCATTTTGTATCTTCTTATCGCTTCTTTATCTCTACCACTTCTCCTTTTTTCCGCTATAGCGTTTAGGTTTACTCTTCACAACGTTATCGCATTTCCTTCTTTTATCGCCTCTATCGTGTTAAACGTTGCAATTAGACTGCGGATTTTCATGCGTCCGTATGGTAAGTTAGTTAGTTGACAGTTCATAAAATTCAGAAAATCTTTCAAAATGTGTCTGAGAAACGCATATTTCAAACGTCCCAACAACCTAACATCGAACAGACACGCTTATTTATAGTCACTTAACTTGCTTGTCTCTGCCGGATACGTTATCGTTGCGATACAAATTACACTACGGTGTAACAATATCACAATAGAAACAATTCTTCGCCTATAGTTCCTTTCATCAAGATTCCTTTCGTTCTACTTATAGAAATACAAATTTCTATAAATATTCGCAGTCCGATTGCAACAAACTTTCCCTATGACGCATGCGGTCGTTTCTAAAAATGCAATAGAATAAATGGTCATGGATTAGGAGAACATTGTGAGTTATATGATAGTCTTCCAAAGTACCACACTTGCATAGCGCTGGACTCGCGCGCACACACGTCTGCCTGTAACGTGTGTGTGTCTGTGTGTGTGTGCGTGCGAGCGAATGAACGAAGAATAAAATAACAAAAAAATTAAAAAGCAAAAAAAGAAATCAACGGCTAGAACTAGCGAACTGCACGAAAGGAATTTCTCACCTACATCTCGGGCGAGGGTGGGGACAGGGGCGGGAACGGGGGTTTGCGTGATATCGACCGATATTCGAAAGAGATTGATGAGAAAGGAGCGATCATACAACGCGAAAACGATTGTCTAGTATTTAAAGAAAAAGGAGAAGACGAGGAAAAAGATGTAAGAAAAAAAAGAAGAAGATTCTCGGTATCTGTAGTTCGTAATGTGTCTTAAGTTTTCCTTCCGAAGCTAGTAAGAAAGCCGAAAGAAAGAAAGACGTAAAACTCTTTTAAGAATGTAAAAAAAAAGCAAGAAAATTCCTTTACGGATGTCGCGTATAGTAGAAGAAAAAAAAGAAACGAAGTGAAAGAAAGAAAGAGCGTTAGGGGAAATATGTGGGGGAAAAAGCGATGCGATAATTAAAGAAGAAAAAAAAACAATAATATTATAAGCAACAAAAAGTGCTTTTATGAAATACAATATTATTTATACCATCCTGATGATATATAAATATATATCTATATATATATCTATATACACTATATGTATTCGAATTAGATTTATAAGATTATAAGAGATAAGATATGAATTCATGTACCGCGTAATAATACAAGGGTATAATAAATATCATATATGTATACATATAAACACATACATACGTGTACATGTAATGCACTAAGTGTAGGGGTATTACGAATAAACGAATAAATATGTATATGTATATGTATATGTATATAGTTTATACATACGTATGTATTTATTTGTTTATTTGTATGAAAACTATCATATATAGATACGTACACACAAGTGCGCGCGCGTACACGCATGCACGCAACGGCACGCACGCACCCACGCCGCAAAAAACACCATTAAGAAGAAAATCTCAGATTACAACCAATATAATAATACTAATATTGTAATAATGCGTAGTATTATGTTATAATTAGTACTGTATTAAATAATAAAGGTTGTCCTACATGTGAACATACCAGTTATTTATTCGTAACCCTGTCCGGAGATATCTATAATTACCTATATAATTTGAAATTTAATTAAGCTTTAATTTGAATTCTTACACATCGAAAAGAAACACCTGAAAGACAAAGAATTAACACTTTCCTTCGACGATACCATGACGATGAAACGTTATGAATAAAATTACTCAGTTACACAAATTATTATGCAGAAAATTATGAATTGTATGTAAAGTTGTACGACTGTTGTAAACTTGCACATTCGATTGAATAAAACGACCTTATTTTGCAAATGGACAAAGTGTTTAATCACTAGTTAATTTAAAACCCTCCCATTGTCCATATCCTTAAATACTTTCCAACTCTCATTAGTTTAAGGAATAAGTTATCCAAAATGACGGAAGAGTTTGAGAAAATTGTTAAATATTGGTCAGTATTGGTAAGTATTAAAAGAATAAAATAGTATAAGTGTCACGTCCCGCGCCCCGCACGATCCGTAAAGCGAAAGTAAAATTGATAATTTCTTTCAAATCAAGATAATTTAAAACGTTTATTTGAGACCGTGTTTACAGTATTTGAAGTGAAAGGCAGTTAAAGCTGCTAAAAGCTATATCTTGCGAAAACTTATCTAACTATGTTTTTATAACGATAGTAAGACAATTTAAATGCTAAACAAAGTCGGCAGTTTGAACAAACGTTGGGGATCTTCCCAAACATTTTCAAAAGAAAGACCCCGACGTTTTTTCATCTCCGACAGATATAAATAAATCTAGCGACTCAAAGAAGTCAACCGAATAATTACTATTCGAAGAGTTAGTTATCATTTTGTCAACCGAAGAATTTTATGTCTGTCAGTCTGTCAGTCAGTTGTCAATATCGAAATCGAGTAAGATTTGAATAAATCATTACATATTGTTAATTTACTTTCGAACAACTTTAATCCTTTCCCGTGCCAGTATTCCCGCATATAGCAGGTTAGCCGAAAGTGGAACTTATTGCCAGTTGCATTAAACGTCAGTTAACGCTACCTTCTCGTCGGCAACTAAATAGAACGTAACAATAAGACAGTAACTGAATCCCTTCGAAATTCTCAGAAAGGTTGAGGATTCCTGATGTTGCACCAAAAGCAATCCTGTAACACACAGAAGATAATATTAGTTTAACCTGTCTTATAATATAATAAATTAAATCTAAGAATATTATTATCTTTTCTGAATAATATTAATAAAAAATAAATTTATTTGACTCCACGTAAATTATTGAAATTATTTAACAAGTATCACGTTAGGGGTTTTATTTACTGAACAGAATTTGCAAACGTTTATTTATCTCTTTTGATATTTAAATGGAATATAGGAACAAAGTTCAGGATCTAATTAGAATGATATACGATTGCAAAAGAAGCAGTGAAAAAATGGAACTAATTTATATATCTTTCTTCGTCGCACAGTATACCCAAATCTTGTCAGGATTGCACGATCACACATTTCCCCTCTTACCTAACCTATGTGCGTTTCTCCCACCAAGAGCGCTAGAGACAAGGTGTACTGATAATGCAGCCGTTGACCACGAGAGGTCCTTATTCTCAGTGTACACATTTTGACAGGATTTCGCCCGACGATATCCGTACTAATCTCTCTTCCAGAATCACAGAAATAAAACTAATTTCAGTTAATTCCTCGCTACATTTCTTTTTTAATTTTACCACTTGTCGATTGATCATTATTAAGGTTATTAAGGTCGTTGAATTTGTGTCTTCACAATATATAAACATATTAGAAAATAAATATAGGGTTCCATTTAAAAAAAATATTGATGACCTTGAAATCCTGTAACGAAATGATCATGATCGTTGTACAGTGCGGAAATAATCGCTAATTATGAACATGTTACCAAGAGGAAAGATAATTTTAAAATTGCGTATGAAAATTAATAGTGTCCTCATCGCGCCTTTATTCAAATTGTTCCTAGATTAGTCGATCGGATGATACATGGAGTCATTTATTTTGTTTAAAATACGTTTTGTATTATTGGATAAAACGAAGAGGTTAGTGTTAGTGACACCGAGTGTGGCAATGTTTTGACTAATAGCGGTGCAGTTACGCGTAGATCAGCCTTGTTAAAAATGATCAAGAAAAATGAGATTTTGTTTGTGTTTGCATCACTTTTAATAATTTTTTGCGAGCAAACTTCTTCAGAATGTAGACAATTAACGGCTTGCTCGTGCATGTTTTCAAACTGGCAAGGGTACAGTTTGATGCCGCTGGTTAATTCAAGGTCGGTGGATGGAATATCCTAACCTCTTCATATTTTGCTTGTTAATTTTTATCCGAAAAAAAATCTTTTCTTTTAGGTCTATAAATAGTACCGAACAGAATTACACTTTTTTCTTCCATCCTTGTACAAATAAGCCACTGTCGAACAATCTAACGAGTGAATGTTACAAAGGAGATGGTGCTTCTGTAAGGAAATGTTTAATTAATATGCTATGGAATTTTCTCGTTTGCTCTAATTCTATTATCGATGTCATTCAACGTACAACGATTCACGATAGTATTTGAATATTTTTAGAAAGCTTTTATAAACATATTGTACAAAACATTGTGAAAATTCATTGGTACTGCAATATGTAATGACACACTACTATCATGATTCCAGTTGTGCGCCACATGGAACAACAATACTTTTGTGCTGGGCAAAGCAGAGGAAACAAAGATAATTTTCGAGAGTGACGATTCGAAACCACCTGTTTTCAAGTTTCATCATAATAATTATATAACAACAATAGCTCTGTCATGTTGTAGTTCATGTGAAACACGCTTGCACGTAGAATCTCCCGATGAAACTCGTAAAGAATATGTAAGTTTCAAATATTTTAAAAGGAATAGACAGGTGTTTCTCTTGATTCTCTTAAACTCTTGTGTTTTTGTTTCAGCATCTACTCTTAACGTCTATTTATGCTTGTAAAACATTGATGCACTCTAAGGGCCTTTCCATTGGTTCTACATTACTCATTTATCTCTTTGTAATTTCTGGAATATACTTTATTGGTGGAGCACTAACTTTGAAGTTCTTGAGGGGTGCAACAGGTTGGGAAATGATGCCCAATCATAGCTTCTGGCAAAGCCTTCCTTCACTCGTTAAAGTAAGTTAATTAAGACACGATTCAGGTTTTTCTCCATTTGTTTACCCTTGCAAACAATTTAATATTATATTTACAGGATGGAATCACCTTCACTTTTAACTGTTGTCGTCTAGATAGCTACGAAAGAATATAAATTTACATTTTCTACGATTATATTTTAGTATGTTTTAAATGCAATGAAAATTCAGTAGATTATTGGAGAAGTATTTAGTTGGCTTAGTTAGCAAACGGACGCGTAAATAATTTTTTAGTTTACTGGTAGAATTGTTAATGACTGTATTTTCTAAGGTATATACATTTCTCATGCCTTCCTGGCACATGTGTGTGTGGATGTATTGTGTTTATCGCATGAGAAATAATGCGCGCGGAGATTGTTGTAAATGCTGGTAATTTTGTGATACATGTAATATTTTATTAACGAGTACTAGCAATATAAAAATATAAATACTTGTACGTATACATATAACGTATACACATACACACATGCACGTACTCGCGCATACATACATATATATATATATTTTTGTATATTTTTAGTTTTCAATACATGTGTACGTATGTAAGATTTATAAAGATGTTTAATTACATGTGATCATAGTACAGGTGTATTCACCAGAAACACAACTCATTTGTGTTTCTTTTTCCTACATTTTCGATTGGAGCAATAAATAATACGTATGCGAACAGAGTCGAACATTATATTACCCTTATATCTGCATAGATATAATTAATCTACATATTGATGTAACAAAAATGTAACTTGATTTGCATGAAACTGAGTCATATCGTGTTTCAAAATACTGCGCTTTTCTCTTAATTGAACAACATGGGCTTCAGAAGGATTCGATACTGTCAACACGTACGGAAACTTCTTGATCGGTTTGAATCACCATCCAGCTTCCGCTGGCGTTCAAGTTGCAAACGTTGATGCCTTTTGTAGAGAAAGCGTTCACAATTTTCGCCAGATCTTGGACGTTGTTGGTTTGATACAAGGAGACGTAGTTCCCTAGAGCGATTCCATTGCCGAATTGTGCATCATTCAGCGAGAGCAACAGTGGTTCATTGTTACGGACCGTTCCTGGATAAAATTGAGAGAGAAATGGACCAAGACCATCGAAATAAATATACTGAGACCGTCAAGAATGATAATACATTGATAAAAAGTGTTTTATTCTCATCTTACCTTTGATCTGATGACCTTCAACTTCAACAACGATTGCTTCCTCGTTAGTCGAATCTTTGTGGCTTCCTTTAACATCAATGCCTATGTCCTCGGCTAATATAGGTGCACTTATCAAGTTCAAACCGTTCTTCGTTTGCCCTGATAAAATTCCAACGAGAACGGCTGTGTGGACGAATACTTTTTCTCGCATGTTGACATTACCAATTGTTTGACTATGTACAACTATATTTAGTTTCCCTTTCAAGAACCGACCGATCAGTTGACCCAACTTTTTCGACAGTTCGATCCACGATGCGTTCTCGTCTGACATGGCAGCGTGCAACATTGGTGCATTTACGATTCCGGTAACTGCATATTCTGTCGATTTACCAGATAATACTAGAAACTGCTGGGCTATCTCTTCGGCCACTCGCTGCTGAGCTTCCTCGGTACTTGCTCCTGTAAGTCAACATTGAGTTACAACGAAGTTACAGGTAAAGATAAAAGATAACAGTTATTTGAAAAATATCATTGAAAAAGGTTATTACCTAAATGAGGAGTAGCGATGACCTTGGGATGTGCGATTAATTCAAGAGTGACAGGGTTTTTCGGTGGTTCTTCAATAAAGACGTCCAAAGCTGCTCCAGCGCAGTGATCCGACTTCAATGCATTCAGCAATGCTCCTTCGTCCACGATACCACCGCGAGCCACGTTTATAATACGTATTCCCTTTTTACACTTTGCCAAGGTTGTAGCGTTGATCAGATCTGAAACAAGAAGTATCTATTTGTAAATTATTTAATAGAATGCGAATAGGTTATTTCTTCCAAATATTTTGTTCCGATACTGTAATGAAAATAACTGAGAAAAATTTCAAAGTACTTTTTGTCTGAGGAATAAGCGGCGTATGTACGGTGATGTAATCAGCTATGGGCCATATCTCATCCAAAGTGAGCTTCTCCACACCAATCTGGTTTGCGATTTCGCACGTGAGTAGAGGATCAAAGGCGATCACACGCATGCCAAACGTTTGCATCCTCCGAGTCACTTCGCGACCGATTCGACCCATTCCGAGCACCGCAAGTGTTTTTCCGGATAACTCGAAACCGGAATACAATTTCCTGTCCCATCGTCCTTCTTTCAACGACTGGACCGCCTGAGGAACGTTACGTGCCAAACTAGAGATTAACGCGCACGTCAACTCGCAAGCGCTGATGCTGTTTCCACCGGGTGTACTGAAAAAAATGCATAATTGCTTAGCATTTTATTTAATACATCGTTGACCGAGCGATTTATAATATTTATTTGTAATATTTAATATTTCCAGTCAAATTAACCTTGGGTGCAACATAATATGCCACCTGAAATTTTATTGCACGAATTTGCCAGAATCATGTTCAACAATAAATCCTATATATGTTTATCACTTTGCATTTGTACAGGTTTGGCTATCTGCATCTCCAAAGTTGCTGAAAACAGTTTTTTCATATTTCAACGAACCTAATAATCAGATGACAAAAAATTTCGAATGAAAGAGATAATATCTTAGATGTAAAGAATATTTATGAAATGAAACGTTTTTCATTTGTTAATTATTCTTGTAAAATTAAATCTACGAAGCTGAGAGTTGGTGAAAATCTAGCTTACGTCATTCTTAAAAAATATGCCAAATTTCGTCGCTAAATATTTATTAGTTTTTGCAAAGTGTTATTTACAGTGTTAAGTAATATTTACTATTCCTCATATATGTTATGATATTTACTACTCCCCATCACGTCGCTCGGTCTTAGGTTTTGAGATATTCGCAAAAAAATGCCCCAATCTTAACGCACGACGTTTCATCCGATAGATATTTCCAATATCTGCAAGCCTTGTTCGAAGCTTTCTGTTTTTGTTCCTCAACATGATTTTAACAAATTCGAGCAATAAAATTTCAGGTATGTACCATCTTTAGCACAATGTGATCTTCCTTATGGCTAATTTGTCTGGGTTATTATGCAAAAACTAACGGCCGTGGTTGAAATAATTGTTCTCGTCGTTCAATTATCGTGAGAGTTAGCGAAGTTACAGTAACAGAACAGTAACAGAGAGAAAGCGGACATACTTTAACACGATGACTCCCTTTCTCGTGGCAGCTTGAAGATCGATGTTATCGACGCCAGTGCCAGCCCGGCCGACCACGCGAAGCTTTGGACAACTAGCAAACACATCGCTGACCACCTTTGTCTCCGATCGCACGATCAATCCTTCGTGATTCTGTTTCATACGAATAATTATGTGAATAGTACGTTACTTACAGCGAATGGCGAAAATATTCTTATACATTTAGACATTTTTTTTGTATTATATTATTATATAAAAAATTTTGAAATTTCATTAGCACTGCAACGAGACACGGCTACCTTAACTGTTGGTCAAATCTGGAACGGATCTGAAAATGTATACAATAGAAGTTACAAGAAATGTATTGGAAGCACACATCTCGCAAATACCGTCAAAATACTTGGATGGTTAATTGTTGTCACTATATCAACAAGCCACAACATATAGCGAGACCATCTTTAGCGCTAATTGTACGTTTAAGATCGCCAATTGTTCGCTAAGTGTATGTTTGCAATAAACGTTTTATAATTTCTAATAAGCACGATAAAGGCATCGGCAAATCAAATGAAACTTACGATACGTCGATGGAAGGAGCTTTCTAGGGAAACCATTTCGACAAAATTTTAGTCCTATCATTAGGATAGTTACTGACCTAAACATGATTTCTTTTACTGTACGGCGTTACTTATCTCTAAATATCTGGCAATTTTTCAAGACCTTGCGTCTGAAAATTTTTTATTCAAGTTATTAAATTACGACACTTATGTTTTTGCAGTAGAAACTGCCTATCATGTTTATTAACTGATAATTTTTTCAGATTTTTCGAAATGCTGCGTTATACATAAAAAAAATAAAAATTACCATTTTTTACTTTCCCGGGCATGTAACAGTGACCTATGTACGGATTCATATAACTGATATAACGTGCACATCATCTGAGTATTGTCATCGCATGCAATTCTAAGTAGCTTTATTTTTATTAAACGAATGAATTTTAAACTGTCCTACCTTTTACTAATCGCTGTCAGCGCTGTCGATCGCAGGATTTGTTCAACTATTAGCTCAACGGTGAAGATTTTGCCGAGTATCTCAGCAGGCCTCATAACCTGTGCGTAGCGTGCATGTAGCATGCGAGGAATAACGAATTATCGTAACGATGTGCCAGCAACACCCAATAGGTAGCGCGACTGCTGTTTGCACATTCGCATCAAAGTGGCTTTTTTATTCTCGTGCAGCCATGTATTATTATCTTGTTTCTTCAAGTAACGCGAGTTTATATTGCTTTCTGAATCCATTATTTCTGCCAAGTATAGCAACTGTCTGAAATATTTCGTAGGACCCGGTAAGAATGATTTTTAAATCGTTATTTCAAGAAAAGTAACAATATAGTACAATTTCAAGCGAGATCCCGACATATTCACAGCAAAATCTACAACTTCTATACAGAGTACATATCAAAGTCAATTGGCTGCTCGGGAATAAAAAGGCATTTTTCTTGCTCATATATCGTTGCGATAACCTATTGTTTATCGCACGTTAGATAGATGGCACGCATTATAAAATTATACAGCGATAAAGAATAACAAAAAGTATATTCACTCATTTAATAAAAATAGAACTATTTGGAATTGCATATAATATTCGTACGATATGCACGTTACATTAATTATATGAATATATGTACACAGGTTATTGTTACGTGCGTGGAGAGCTAAAAGCTACTATTTTGAAAAATCTGAGAAAATTAATAAACACGACAGACTGTACCTGTCTTCTACTGTAGAAACGTAAATGTCATCATTTAATAATTTCGATAAGAAAATTGGTATTTTCAAACTTCCCTAATTTCCCCAAGAATTGGTGTTATACGTATTCGGCTATGCTGTTATAATCACGACAGTCGTGTCTCGTTATAGCGCTAACGAAATTTCAAAAAATTTCCCATAATGCACATGATATATCGATATATCGATGAAAAAAAAAAATTCTGTGACAAGCGTTCGAATATTTTCGCGAACCATTGTAAATGCGCTCTTCACGCTCATCCTGATAATGGTAAGCGGTGGCGGATTCAGGTACCTTTCTCGGAATGCGTGGAAGTACGCAAGTATGTTTTTTAACCTCTTCCTCTACGAGATCTAAATTTGCTTGTAATTTATATTTTAATATCTTTGATACCATAACTTAAATACGTTATGTAATTAAATTAATTAGTAAGTTGTCGAGAATGTGACATTTTTATATTTTGTTACTCTTGGGGATTCGCCATTGATAATGGCCTGTCGGGAGCTATCACGGAAATTGCGCGTCTACGGGCGCACAATAGGAGAGAGGACTCGGCTGAACAGATAAGTACAACGACCCGTGTAGCTAAACCGGTATTCGCGTTTGTCGACCGAACTGGATCTAGCCGGTTGCACCGACTTCGATGTACGCGGCAATTGATCGAGATCAAAGAAAAGAAAGAGGGACGCGAGAACGGGAATAAAGCGGTTTACACACGCTGAAATACGTCTGCGATAGTCCGATAACATCGACGTTCGAGTTTCATGAAACCGCGTAAAGTGGAACTCACAATCAGTCTAGTGAGACGAAACCTTACAAACACTACTTATGGCTTGATTAACTTAGATAAAATAACTTTTCTTTTATTTGGGGATTAAATTCGCTGCATCATAATTAGCGATTAACACAATTTTTTTCCATTACACGTACTGCTATGAAGTTTTTGAAAAAATAGTCACAAGCTTCCTGTACGAAAAAACCAATTACTTAGGAAAATCGTTCTTCTGGAAGAGCGATGGATGTATCTGGGTTATATCAACTCTCGGCGATTAAATTCAGTTATTTGAATGTGATCTCGGATTTTACGTACTTTAGCTGCGAATATGAATGTTTGTTCCTCGACGAGTTCGGATAAATGAAGTTCTATCGTAGTTCGTAATCTAATACCTATATTCCAATACTATTGCTATTATCGATAATGCAAGCTATTATTAAACTCTGTTGAGCTATTATTAAATTTCGCATAAATGTATGAACATTCGTAATCTACCAATAAACATATTATGATACTCGATCCTTAAGATTGAAAATTCGGCATTAATGTCACATTTTACGCCTATTTGAAACTTCTTTACATCAGTATGGCACCTTGCTCGCCGAATAAGATGGAAGATTCTCTTGCTATTGCTAGATGATTCAATTTCTTTAGTCGTGTTGCAAATCACATCCTTGTTTAGATACAACCGGGGTACGGCAACCATATCTCTCTTTGATGACAAATTACACGTATAAACAATCGTGTTTGCAACATCGGTTATCGTGTCAGAGTGTAGTCGTTGACACCTTCTCTGAGTTAACTAGGAAAAGAATTACCTTCTGTAAATCTATCGACAAATAAGGAATTCATAAGTTGCATCTAATTATGACGAGAATTTTACACGGTACTACTTCCATCAGATTAATTGTACGTGAACTATGATCTGATTAATCTCTGTTTCCATTCTACTGCCTTTCAAAATGTAGTTTACGTGAGAAGATTCCATCAAAAGTTCGACACGGTAATAGTGTACAAATATTTTTGGTAATTATCTAACCTACCTTTTCGATTTCAAGAATTTTTCAATATGTTGTAGAAATGAACATTTTGAACAATTCTATTCTTCACATGAAACCGACCCTTGGCCTTAGTTCCCGAGATATTTGCGAAAAACTGCCCGTACCAATATAATATATTTTGCCTATAATTAATTGTACACTCGTTACAACACGACGTGGTGGGCGGATAAAATGGCTTCTAACTCAAATCTAACAAAAAATGTGCTAATAATGTGTCTATCTGTGACACGGTCACAAATATAGCCGATACGTTTGCCGCCTCGCTTAATTTCCATTTATATAAGCTACAAACAAAACGCAAGGATCAAGTTTGGATTAAGCGTCATTTTATCCGGTCGTTTATTTATTAATAACTCGGAAACTAAAATCGAGCGGCGGTTTCATGCGTAGAAAAGAGTTGTATTCAATAATCATCGAAATTGGTGAGGTGGCTGAGATATTGATATTTACCATATTTCTTCGATTTTATGTACGTTGAAAAATGAGGACATACTAGACAGAACATTTTAATTATGAAAAGCAGAATCAATACTAGTTTACGCATCTTGTTACAACCTGAGTCACGAGAAATCTCTATGCATGCGTCGCCATATTACAACGTGCGCAGTCGACTGTGCACGCAGCATAGGGGGAAAGTGAAGCTAAGCCTAATCGTCGCTAAGACTAAATCGAAATGGCGTAAACCGGTTTCTCCATTTGAAGCAAAATAAAAATGTACATTACCGTGCACTTGCATTTGCGAAAAAGCAATAATATAATCGAAGGTGGATGAAAATTGGTTCTGCGAACAGTTGCCTCATAATAGTGCTAAGAAAATTTTTAACGTCTCATATAATGCACGTAATACGTTTACAAAACGGGGCTACGAGTGTTTGACTGTGTCGAAAATATCAACTTTTTGATCGAATTGCACCAGGTGCTAAATATTTATACGCATTAGTGTAAGTAGAAAGTATGTATGTAGATCGATCGTAACAATTTCATCGCGTCTACGTAAAGAAAGCAAGAGAAAGAAAGAAAGTTTCGATTAATGAAAGATTGTGTATACCTGAAGCTCTTTTATTAGTTCCTCCTTTGATAGCTTGTATTTAGTGGTGACCGGAATGCCGTGGCGTACAAGCAGTTCGCTGCAACACGCGTCCACAGGATCGCTTATGAGAACGCTTCCGAGTGTGCTGAACATGTTATCCTTGAACAAACAGAACCCCTGAGTGTGTTTCTGCCATGTAGATTTCCATTAGATATAGCTAACCCACGTTCGTGTTCTCCACGATTTCAATAGCTTGTGTTCGATATACAGAGTGATTGCAAAATAATGGTACAATAGTGCTCGTTTAGCTCGTCAACGCGTTCACTGTCACGATAGTCGTTGATGACCTATGTTTCTTCTTTACTAAATTCTTTAGGTGCGATTAAAATAATATACACTTCATGGACTAGAAAATTTTCAACAATGCGAATGACTTAGATAACATTGCCAGACAAAAGTGCATAAATTTATTTTATTTCAATTGATATACGCTTTTACATTCAAATTGTTCATGAACTACGAAAGGCCCGTAAAATTTCACTTGTTACTGAATGAATGCGATGGATTTGATTCCCGTGAAATGAGAATTAACCAACAGTTATTACTTACGTACTCTTTAAAACGGAAAAACTTTTTTAAGTTTGGACGGAACGACTTGAGATTTTTTGACAAGTTAGAAGAATTAGTTTATTCGACGACATATAAAAATAGTAAAAGTCGCTATTTAGAACTTTTTTATCTGAGCCTGTAATGAAAATTCAAATAATACGTTTTGTAGACTTACCTTGGTCATATGCAGTTTTATATAGAAATCGATTGATGCAAAAACAAGCGACAGGTATCAAAAAATGTATCAAGGCTCATTATAATTTATTATAGGCCGAAAGTCGCGAAAAACTGCGATTTTTCATCAGTTTCAACCATTTGCAGATCATAGCAACGTTAACAGATTTCGATAACATTTTAAACACGTATAGAAATATAATTACATAAATCTACAAAACATATTATTTAAATCCTCATTACAGGCTCAAAGAAAAAAGTTGCGAACAGTGACGGTTGTTTTTTGCACGTTATCTAGTAAATTAATTTTTCTAACGTCTCAAAAAGACTCAAGACTTTGGTCCAATTTAAAGAAAGTTATCCTGTTTTAAAAATTATGAGAGTGACTACATGTAAACGTCCGCGTTGAAAGTGTAGATAGAAAATTGTCCATTCGTGGAAACTATCAGTATAGAACGCATAATCAGAGGTAAATATTATGCCGTTTCATATTATACGGCACGGACCGTCACGTGACGCCAACATGACATATAGGTCGGTGGCATTAAGTAATAGTATAAACGAGATCTTATTTTAAACAATTAAAAGACATGTTTAAGTATCTTATCATGCCGATACCGGTGCCGTTTTGTAAGTAACGTGTTTACACTAGTTGCTACACTATACAATATAAACATCCGTATTTGATAATCGAGAAAAATGTTTGAATCGAATCGTTCCATAAGCGTACTGTCTTTCAACGAACGATATAATAGTAGCTGTAAAATATATTTAGTTATTTAAATAATTATATAATAAATTATATAAATATATAATATGTAGTTAAATATGCATAGTTATTTTATTGTAGCATTTACATACTAATTAACTAAACTGAAGTATATTAAATGTCATGTCATTTAATAGTATTTTCGTATGAATACAAAAGTTGTATACTATGAAAACGATAAAAAGTCGTGCTATTGAAAAATAAGTTTATGTGCGAATATCTTCGTATTATTTAGTAGTATTACACTTTTATATGATTACAAAAATTTGGTACTTGAAACACGAAGTATAGAATCCGACAAAAATATATATACATTTCATGCATGATCGACGTTGCATGTGAATAATGCATGCAATTGATTTGATTGACAGATACATACCTTGTAGAACGCCTTTCAGTGTGCTCGAATGTGTGTGAAGATTCGTTGAAAATGTAAACCGTCCTTCTAGCGATTCAACCGTAAACTGCCTGTTCCTTGGTGATTTATCTTCTTATAGCGGTGTCCCCACTCCCCGTTCGCTCGAAACTCGAGCGTCTACCGTCGCTCTTACTCTTGTTATTTACCGGATTATTGCTATGCATCATAAGGCAAACACTGTGTCGGAAAGGTCGCTATACTATTTCGTGTTTTATCTATTTGTTGTTGAATTATTTATTTAGTTGACATAAGATTCTGGTGATTCACGAGTGAATTTTGGATTATGTTTGGTTCACCAAAGGAATGAGTAACTTATTTTGAAGATTATTGTGTACGTTCGTAAAAGGTATTATACAAATTTATTGAGATTTTTTGGCAATTACATTATTTTTGTATTTTTATAAACATAACCTAGGAAATAGAATCACAAAAAGTACTTACACAAAAAGTAATAAAAATAACAGGAAATATTTCGCATTTTTGTGAACATAACCTAAAAAATAGAATCTTAAATATGTGAAAATATACAAAATGCATATGATATAGAGAAATATAGATAAATACGAAGCGAAAGTAATAATATAGTTGTAATATACAATAGTAAAACAAATCTCTATTTGCGGTTTTCTATAAACGTACAAATTACTTAAACTACAATGTTTAGCGTACAAATCACAAATCTACTTAAAGTTATCCAAAAATATATAAATACTCGCAATCTAGTGATCAGAAAATGCGACGGAGAAAGAAAATTCTATTTTTCATCTCTTTTAATATCGTTTTGAGAATGAAAGAAGAATATTTTTGCGTACAGGCGCATGATACACGACGGTTACAGACTGCAAAATATATTTTCCATTCCGGGGTCATCTAATGCTACGTGATGCAATGCCTGCTGGGGGTCTGATTTTGCAATAATCATTACGTTACTATCGCCAACTCTGGATCCGTTTAAACTCTCGTTTATTTTTTCTTGATATGTTCGTCTCCTTTGACAGATAAATCGAGCATATTGCAGCCCCGGAGCATCCACGCGGTGTAACGTCCTGTTTACAACTTTGCCGAACTTTGATCATGAAAGAATTTGAAAGCTTGTAGATACCTATTGTGAACAGACACACATTGGTTTACGAAGATGTTCGAACACTCGTAGGTTACACGAACGCAACCAACCTTCGCCAATACAGAAAAAGTTTATGCGCCAGGAGACTAAAGTGACAATTTGTAATCAGGAAACTGCATTTAAACTTTTCTGCATTTATAGGACATTTTCAGGCAGAAAATCACGCAGAATACACGTAATATGAAAGAATATATAAAATATTCAAAATATATATATACATAGCTTTCTATAATACTTGGCAGGTAAAACAAATTTTTACCGAGGTTCTACGCTTTTAATTATATGCCCGAAAATATGAATTTGCATACAGATATGCAATCTAGTAAATAATTTGTCTTAAGATTATTTCTTAATCTCACGACCATCAATGGATGAGAACAAAGCTGAAAGGTATCTTTATTGAAAGAGGATTTCCCATTATCCGATAAAACGTTAAAGCTGTACGGAGAAGTCGATGGACCGGAGTTAACCGGTTACTTGGCTGCGAACTCGAGACCCCGACGAGATAACGCGGAAAACAAAACAGCGTAGGAAAGAAAAAATGCAGATAACGCTCACATGATTCGACAGAAACAGGCAAAGAGACGAGAGCGGAAGAACGATGATAATTTAAACGAGAAAGAAATCGTATTGCATATGATACATATATTTAATTACTTCCAAAAGTGTTCGGACAATAACAAAATGTGACTACAGTTATTTATGAAAGTATTCACTTATAGATTTACTTTATGATTATATTATATGTGTTGCGTGAAACATTTTGAAAGGTCATTAGTACTGTTATGAGGCCGACTATCACGATAGATGATAGTAAAGTTTGAAACAAATCTGAAAATATATGTAGAAGTTATAAGACATTTAGTGCAAGTATTACACAGAGACTGTAAAAGTATTTAGACATTTAATTATTCATTACGTTAATAATCCTCGACATTCATGAAATAATATTAAAATCAGAGTATTAATAAAAATATACTTATCATATTTTGCTTCTGATATTCATTCGTTGATTTTATTTTTTACTTTGTTTCATTTCTATTACCAACAGTCGATGTAACAAACAGAGGTTAATAGAAATTAACGAACCTCATATTTCAATGAAATTTTCATCTCTTTTTTCTCCTATTCTCGTCGAATATGTATGATCTCGTAAAGATCCATATGTCTGTCTGCTAAAACCACACGTGCCGATGCCAAATGTCAAATACGAGTTAGATTAATGCAAATTCCGTGTAATCGGAAAACTCGGCAACCGTGAATCAGTATTGATTCAATATTCTGAAAATTGTCGATCAACTCTGCAAAGATATTACATTACGTCTGAATTCTCTTGCACAGTAGTTTACTAATTTACAAGCTGTAAACTATAAATTTTTCTTTATGATTCGTTGCCTTCTGATCTTTTATCGATCTTCTGAAAAATAATATGAAAACTATGATGTATTTTTCCGTATGTTTGTATTCCTATTTCATGTGAAATCACGACGTTATTATCGTCCCTCGTATTAAGAGTAAAAAGAGAACGAAGGAAGTTGTTAATACAAACAGTGTAATTGTCAATAATTAAAAAACAAAGCCGAAAGCGCAATTTTTTTTTCTTGATTTTCGTCTTATTTCAACGTCAAGACGCACCTTTTAAATTATGTAAAATAAGTAGCCGAACAGCCAATATATATATATATATATATATATACAACGAGAAAGAGCATGAACGTACCCGAATAGGATCGATTTCGTTTCGAATTAGCGACAGAAAAATCTTCGTTTCAGTTGCGTCGGACTCTGCTTAAAAAAGATACTCTTAATAGCCTAATCTCGAACTAATAAAACTAATTAGTAACTGGATTTTTCGTAAATGGTTTGCTCTGTACTCGGTGGTACTGCGACAGAGCTGTCTCGATCAGAATTAAGACAGACCAGTAAACTTCGCTGAAAATCATTTACGTTCCCTTCGTCGTTTTCTTGTCGCGTTGCTGTTTCTCTTGCGGTACGTCCCATGACCAAAACGCTGCTTCGATTTCTTGTCTTTCCGCAGTTCAGAAGTTCTCTTATTCCTTTTTGAAAGTTTCGCGAGAAGAAAGCATATAGAAAAGGATTCAGACAAGAGTTTGTGTAGGAAATTAAAAAAGTGGATAACGTTAGGAGAGTGCTGAAGTTCGATGATCGATCATAACTCGAGCTCCAGTGGCGCCAGGCGATCCGTGCTTGTTGCGGCAGATTGCATACGGCGAACATCATCACCACTGCGATTAGCATTCTAGAAAATTTCGTCAGTTTCAATTTAACCCGAGGCACTATGCTTGCGGCGTAAAGCTCGAGGTGAAGTCTGCGTGACTCCTGATTCCTTAACTTGCAGATATACGTATATGAATATACAGGGTGCCCGCTCACTATTTCTTATCGCTATCTGCGGCCGTGTAACAGACAATGTTTTGAACCATTGTTCAAGGGTGTCGAGTGCACTACGAACAATGATAAAAAAATCTGGAAAATACTTTATTTTCATAGCGAAAGCAAGGTAACTTGGGTAAGATAAATGGGACCATATTTTTATTAACTCGATACTGGGTTTATCGTTGTCGTTATGAAAACAAAGTCGTTCGTACTACACACGCCATTAAAGTTCAGTTCAACAGATTTTTTGTTACATGGTCGCAAGTAGCAGAAAAATAGTGAGCGCGTTATTCAGGACATCCTGCATATATTTATTTATTTAATTTCGACCTCGCAGTCAAGAAATGAGACTTGATTTACAATTTCTCCTAAATTACCATACACACATATCTCTGTCGCACATTCTCATCCTTCCACATCCTTTTCCCACATTTTTCAATTCTGTCCACTCTACTCTATAACAATCAGATAATCAACGCCATGCATTTCTTCCTATTCTATCCGTTTTATCGCTGTTCGACTCTGTCTACTAATCTTTTTACTGCACATATCTGTTCTTTGATATCCATTTTTCCTCTTCTCTATTTATCTTTTTCCCTCTTTATTCTATCTACGTTTCTAAATCATTCCACCACTATCGCAATATTTTTCAGTACTTACGTTTATTCTTTCCACGCCTGTACATCTTCCCTGTATTCCTTTCACGTATCTTGCACATTCCTCTTAATACGTACCTCTCTCCGCTAAGTACCGTGGCATATTTGTCTTCTAAACACGATGCTCAACTAGCGGGTAACTTATATACGAATATAGGACAGATTTCTGGCAATCTTTCTTACCGACTTACCGTTCTTACAGATTTCAGTGTATTTGCGCGAACGCGTATGCATGTAGTAATATTGGCGAAAGACAGACGAAATCAGACTTATTTCTAAACAGAATGGAAGAGAACCAGACAGATAGAATCAGCCAAGTCTCCGAGACTCTACCTCGGCGATAAAGAGTCAACCCTCGACCGATATCATCGGGACATTGCAAGGACTAGAATTACCTCGGATTTTCAATTTAATTTCATTTTATCGCTGATCTCTAGACTGCGGGTTTTTATACGTTTATGGGAAATTTGAGAGCACAGAAATGTACGTGAAACGCGTATAGCATAACACGCAAAATAGAAATATTCAAAGAATCGGTATATCTTCAATATCGATTAGTTAAAACAATCCTTCGCCACCTTCTCTTTTGCTTTTATGGACGAGGGATACATTTCAAACACTATATCCATAAAGATACGAATGTGCATAAATATCCGCAGTCTACTAATAAAACACAGCTCGTACCTTATTACACCGCGTCTGGCGCGAAGCACATTCCTACCGGAACTGTGAACACGATGGAGGCTATCATTTTTGCTTTTAGTCGCCAAACCCGGTCCTCCGAGGGTAGTGCCGCTTCTCCATAACCCGACAGCGATTCTCGCGTAAAGGCAGCACATCAGAAGTAGCGGAAGTAAGTAAAGAAAAACGAGATTTACGGCGTCCAATAAAGTTTTGTTGTGCTTCTGGATATTGGCAATGCAAATGATGTCCACGTCGCCGGTGATTAAACGATTTTGCATGGTCTCAACATAGAAGAATCTCGGCAAAGCATAAATCGCGGCAACCATCCAAACTATTCCTATTACCAGCTGTAGTCGGCTTCTTGTCAGCACCGACCTGCACTTAATCGGGTAAACGATAGCCAAGTATCGTTCAATGCAAACCACCATTAGGATTAATACGCTGGCTGTGTAGGAAAGCGCGTGGACGAACATGTATACTTTGCAGAGAAAATCGCCGAGTCGCCAACTGTTCATTAGGTAATTTGTCAACGTTTGATACACGCAAAAGATACCGACGCAGAAATCGGCTACTGCCAGGTTCGCCAAAAAGAAATTGGTAATACTCCGTAATCGTCGTGAAAATGTTACCACAAAAATCACCATCGAGTTACCTGAAAGCAGAATTCAAAGGAATACGACCTTGAATTTATACATTGCATCGTTTCTTCTATACAAATGTTTCTCGTAATCCTATCGAAATCGAACGTTTCGCGAACCTTTTCTACGTTTATCATTCGTCGCTTAACGCAATGCTTAACAAACTTACGTACGTACGTATCGCGTGAAGATATATTCCGGAAGAAATATTTTTCAGTATCAAATATTTTCTGCATAAATGTTCTTCGATATAGAATTCACGTCTAATGTTAATATTGTAAATTGAACACGTCTGTAAGACGCGTTTATAAGGAAAATTAAATTATAGGTACTGCGCTTTGAAGAATTTGTTACAGACCTATTTTATCGAAAGCTTACGTTCGAAGTTGTCACGTATCTCGTGATTTACCGATGAGAGTATAGATTATAGCGTCTGGAGGTATTTTTTGGAACAATTGCCTGGACTACTTGAAAGAATAATTATGAAAAGAAATTTATTCTTTGAACCCTACTGCAAACGATCGCAAGAGAGAATATCTTCGAAATAAGAAAATATATCTTTAAGTTCTGAAAGTTCGTACTTAATAATTTTGCAAACTAGATACGTTTCAGAGGCGCGAATATAATGGATAAATTTTGGAAAAATTTACTAATTCTTTTATATCAGGTTTTTTCAAAGATAAAAACGAGTATCCTGTATATATTTTTGAGTCGTTGTATAAATATCTATAATACAAATAAGTACGACAACTTCAAGTTTTATCAAAGCTTTTATTGCTTTACACGATATTCCTGCTTCTCTTCTTGTGATAGGCCGATGGAAAGTTTCAAAGCATGCGATGCAGATACGGATCAAATTGGTTTTGACACTCAATTGGTAATTTGATTGATCTAGATCGAGACGATCACTTACCGATAAAGCAGAAAACGAAGACAATGGAATAGAGCGTAATAAAAATTACTCTGACATCGGTCCTGTCAAGAATGTACTCCTCGTTTAGAGATATATCGTGCAAGGAAGTTTCGTTGTCCATCAAACTTTTTTTATCACGAATTTTACGAAAGACGGCGTCGCGGTTGTCGATCATTCTGAAACGAGACTACAAGGAATACAAAATTATTACTCTGCAATATCGAAAGCGTAACTCGTTGAAGATACAAGTAAGAATAATAAAACATAAAGTCTATCTTTATTAATTTTCTAATTCTCAATTCGTAGATGACTCACGAGAATTTAAGTCAAGTTACTTGTTACTGAACGAATAATCTAAATTTTTCAACTCAGTTTCGCAACAAAAGGTTTATTTAAGGTAAAAGTACAGCGAGAAAAAGTATTCGCTCAAAGTATTTCACCTTGCTTTCTATGACTTTAAGCCACTTATCAGGCAATTCTATCACGAAGAAATGCTGCTTCTTTAGGCAAGATACAGTCGTCGAATTACTTTAGTACCTGATCGATAAGCTGGAAGTGGATATCGGACAAGGCGCGTTGCATCGTTCGAGACGAATAGCATTCCGAAGCAGCAACGTCTAGCGAAAAAGCTGGCTGCTGCGAGACGTCCTAATGAAGACTCGTTGTGCCTTTTCTCTAGGAGAAGCACCTAACGCTGTCACGCAGCAATTCCACAGAATGTTCTTCTTTATCGATCCTCCGACGATTGGTTCTTGTCTAAGACACGATATTTTGCCGTGATGGAATTTATCATTTACTGAATTCACCGAATGTACAGCTGGACAAATTGCAAAGTACAAATTAAATAAATAAAAAAAAAAAGATGTACCACTTGGCTTAAAATTGTAGAAAGCAACGGGTGATACTTTGATCGAATAACTTGCAGTATCTTTTTTCTTAAATAATCTTCAAGTTCCATTGAAACATTTGGACTATTCGTTTGGATTATTCGTTCGTAATTTCATTTTCTCTAAATGAGATACTTTGAACGGAAGCGCTGCTGGTATCGTGGTCAAAGTATATTACTAAAATGTCTGTAATTGAAACGAAGTTTGATTAGTAGCGCGTGCTAAATACTCTGTATCCTATCGGATCGTGTAAACTTAATCGTGCGGAATCCTGGGATTCGTGTTAAGCGTTACACGCGATTTCTATGTGGCGAACGGAAAATGTCGGACAGAAAATCGATAAACACACACGCGCACGTACTTTGTTGTTACATGTATAATGGAAATTAGTACGAATCGTGTATCAGGTCGAAATCGAAGGAAATAATGAATTCGCACAAGGAAATATTCGTAAACGTGCAACGTCTATTAACACGAAATATTTTTCGAAAGATACGCGAGACGCGATATTTTCACGAAGGAAATATCGAGAAACTCTAAAAAAGAAAGAAAACCCGACGAACAGAAAAATTTAAGCAAATCTGAAAGAAATAATAATGAAAATAACTGTTGCGTGTATTGTGGCAAAAAATATGACGAATCGCTTGAACAAATATTGGCAACAACGTATAACATGCAGTGAATGGGAACATGAAAGCTGAGCCGACCGGATTCGAAGAACGTGACGATTTCCAATTTTATTATTGTTAGCTTAAATCAGGGACAATATCGCGTGTATACAGTTTTATCGGAAAAATCGGAGAAATCTCGTTTTATTATCAAGTTTGAGTACAAGTTGAATGCTTCAACTGTTTTATTCCATTCTCTCATTATGTTACGTCGTCTAGGACATTTGCACGCCATCCCTCGCTACCTGACAGCCAACGGTCAACCTACAGCCATCCCGATTCTCAATAGACCCAATGACCCACCATAAAGACATTAGCCTTTAGCTGCATTGTCTCCATACATGTTTGCCAGTCTAATTACATGTCTGGAGAATTCTCTAATTCGAGAAGTATTTGCAGTTTATGGCTGGGTCTTGGAAAGGTCCTTGAGTTTATTATTCGCTCTTAAGAATAACGGAGAAAGCGGACAGTCATCAGATGGGAAAAGCTAACACATGTCCATCATAAAAGGCTATTTTTCATCAGGAGCAAAGTCCACCGCCGCTACGTCGGTGAGGGACTTCTGCATATTCTGTTCATTAGAGTGGGTCATCACCAATCGGCATCGCGGATCGTTACCCTCACTTCCTGGACGAAAAGTGTGAACAACGAATCCGCGTTCATCAGTCAAAGGGCACACCCACACCAAGCTTTCCTCCGAGACACCTTAAGGACAGTTCTACACTCTCGAGCAAGCGCTCAAGCAGTCATCAACACTTCTACTCTCGAGCAAGCGCTCAAGCAGTCATCAACACTTCTACTCTCGAGCAAGCGCTCAAGCAGTCATCAACCGTTCTACTCTCGAGCAAGCGCTCAAGCAGTCATCAACAGTTCTACTCTCGAGCAAGTGCTCAAGCAGTCATCAACAGTTCAACTTATCGAGCAAGTGGTCAAGCAGTCAACATCACGCAATTCTCGGTCAAGTCATTACCAACTCTCGATCAAGTCGTCAAGTCGTCAATAAGTGCCAGGTCGATCTCCCGCGAGTAGAGTCTGTCGATATCATCATACGAAACGACACGCAAAAGGTCTTACGTCGTACTAACTCGTCGTTGTACGGTAAAACATTCACTATTGTATCACCGAAGTTGTTGAATCGATTAAATATATAATAACCAGTTAACCGCAGCGTTATTTCAATTAATCACCCTTATTATGCCACAAGAAATAAGGGACCGTACGATTCGTGGCGTCGATTAGTCAATCGTAACGGGAATTTACGACTCTCGTTGGCGCGCTTCTTCCTGATCGCGTCTCCCCGCGAACGTGCGAAAGTACACATTATGAAAACGTTTGACAAATACATTTTTTAATTCATCAAACGTAATTTATAAACAACTAGTAAACAGCTTGAGAATTCATTGATTTGCTGTCAAATAATTTCCACCTGCACAGTGATTTCCATTATTTTAGACGAATACAAGCTGTAAAGCTAAATTAACGTGCACAGTAGTTCTAACAATGTGGACCAATTACCAGCTTTCATATAAAATTAGCAGGTGTTTGTGAACGAAGGTGGATAAATCTAATTACACTCGTTGGTCGGAGCAAATTTCGAAATGTACTTCACTCGCAACTCAAAAGTATATTTTCTTGCTTTTAGTTTGAAGCTTTTATTTCAATGTTGCTTTTTATTATAAAATCGATCGATAATCGAGGTAATTCCAAGTTTTCTGAAAGCAGGAAAGCAAAAATTTTCCACTTGCATTGTAACAAGTCAATTGGTTCTTAAGCGTTAAACTATGCAGCTAGAAAATTTGAATTGATCTCCATTATTTTGCATATCATCTGAAACTGGTTTATTTGGCTTCGAAATTTCTCAGTCACGGCCGTGCAGGCAGAAGAACGTGCTGTTGCATGAACGTGTTCTTCTTCTTCATTGTTAGCAACGTTATTCGTGTGCTTATTGAAACAACGAAACCATCATCAATCCAATATCAATTGTACACGATCATCTACAAAATGTTATGGGAATCTTTTACGAATATCAAATTGTATCGACATAATCGCGCTGGTTGTGTCTCGTTAAAGCCTAGTCCACACTGACAGACGATTATCGGGGAAGAGTTCCGTAAAATGCAAGTATCTGGTTTTTCATTGCAATGGAAAAGAAGAGCAGTGTCCATGGACAGATGCAGAGAGAATCTGTTTTACCCCTGGTAGGTCTGCGAAGCAACGATCTCGCTGTGCGATGGTGAGATTTATGACGCGGTACGTATTTGCTGTTTAGATGGAAAGCAAAGGCGAAAGTAGAAAATTTGAATTTAAAAGTAAGTAAAGTTGAAGACAGTGACGAAGTGACGCTCCGGCCTCTTCATCGATGCGTCTTAAAGAATCGTTGGGAAATTGAACGAAGGTTTGCTTGTTTTTAAATGGGATTATACATTTTTAACACTTTACCGACCGATAGCATATTAATCGGCTTTTTGTCGCCGACGCTTACCGATCGATAGCCTATTAATTGGCTTTTTCTTGCCGACAATCTTTCTCATTATTTGAACAGTAATTTGTTATTTATTACTAAGATACCTTGCTCAGTTGCGTCAGTTGCGTTGCTTTGTAAGCTCCCACAGTTTTGTACCAATTTGAAAAACTTACCGTTCGCGATGAACGAAAAGAATGACATTGGAGAGTCTAAACCGAAACAGAGCCGGCGCCAGGGAGAATCCGCGCCTGAGCTGCCGGTCGGACGTGCGTATGCTGTTGAATCGCTAGCGGTCGGTAAAGTGTTAATACGATCTATCGTCACATTTCCTGCAAAATGTTATTAGCGTATTATTTACGTTGATATTTATGTCGGTAAAGTATCGGTATAGAAATTTTTGGAAAAATTCGAAAGATCGTAAAACACGATCAAAATGATTAAATTCTGGGCTTCTGTAAATATCAACAAGGAGAAAATCTCCTCGTCGTTATAACGTTAATTATTTATATTTAGATGATATTCCACGCCACAAGTGGGCGTATGTGCTTATCCTTCAAAAGTCAGCATTTCAAAAGCTTGAAATCTCCTTCGTGTTTGAGTGGGAGGAACCGTTCCATCTCCAACAGATCCTCAACTCGTCCATACCGAGGAATACCAGAATAACCGATCAGTGTACAAACGACATTGTTTGCACATATCTTGGTGGCTATCGGCGGACAATATACGTGGATTATATGTAAACAATATCGTTTGTCTACTAGTTTCTAGCATAGCAGTGTACTCGTGATCTTGGATCGGCCCAACACTGATCGACTTCTCCCATGCCCGAGTCTCTAACGTCCATATGTAATTAATATAATTATTATGTAATATATAATATAATACAATGGTCAAAGAAGAAATCAACAGATACGCAGAAAAATACAAGAAAAGAATGGCAACACATGCAAAGCAAAGCCATATAAAACGGAGACTAAAAAGAAAACATCTCACTGACCTCATTAAAGAAATAAAATAGACAAACTCGAAGAAGGTATCCTGGTGTTGTTTAGCAATAACGTTAGAAAAATTTAGCAAAAATGTCCAGCTGGACAAATTGGAAAGTACAAATTAAATAAAAAAAAAAAAGAAATGTAATTAGTGTCTCTAGCCATGTCTTTGAACAATGTTACTATCGTTGTTCATAGGGTATATGGGGTATTTTTTAATTTGCGCAAGAAGAAAGAGAAACTTGTCTCAGTAAAATAAAAGAAGCTTGTTAGCGAAAGGACGATTAAACTAAGCTGTGTGTTGCATGCGTTTGCACGTTCTTCCAACATTTGTCAGACAGCGTGTGTGTACTAGGCACTTTTATCCGCTGCCTGTCTCTGGACTTGAATTTTGTCTGCGAATTTTCCACGAAAAACAGATGCGGATTGTCTGCGGACGATTGTCTGTCAGTGTAGACAAGACTCACAGTGTTAATGAGATGTTAAAATGTTTCGTATAATACGCAGGGTGCGGCCGAATAACATGTACAAACGTGCATAATGAGAAAATAAGAAGAGAATACAGAATAGAATGTACAAATTTGTTTGTTGGATGCTTAGTTTACAAGAAAACAGAGTGAAAAGATTCGTCAATTACACGTGAACTTGGGTAATTACCACTTAGGTATGAGCCAACAATCAGAAAACATTAATTCTACTTGCCAAAATAAATAAAAAATGTCTCTTTTTTTTATTTAATTTGTACTTTACAATTTGACCAGCTGGACATTTGGTAAATTTTTCTATCTTTATTGCTAAATAACATTTGGACGTCTACCTCTAAGGGGATACCATCGGTGAAGTAAAAAATGTGGAACAAATTTGTTCCCTTTAAGACTTCGCTTTCAAGAAAACAGAGTTTGTACGCGTTCAATGGAGAATCAGCCTAATACACGTGTATGATAAATTTTCAACTGATTTTCGCACATAGAACAACCTCTCGCTGGTTATTTACTATAATCGATAAATATTCATGTTAGAAAATAAATGTGTGCACATCTGTATCGTACGAGAGAGGAACGAAAGAGTATGTGTTCGATGAATGAATGTGCATTAAAAGAAAATTATTCCTGTTTGAGATGTACAAGAGAATAGAGCGCTGTTCGTTAATACTTCAAATTATTATGTTACATATAAAATAGTTATCTTGTACTATATAAATTTTCTATTTAATAAAACGTTATATAGTATTACTTGAACAATTCAAATTCGACTTCCTGGAAAATTAAGTCCCGGCTGAAGAAATGTTACTCTATATTTTCCTCTTATTTTTACGTAAAGTATCGTCTTAAAGTATAAGTCCGCCTGTACATGTTATTCCGTCGCACTCTGTATAAATAAAAATTTGTTAAGTATGTTCGAGTATCTCCGCGGGCCACTGTACATACGTAAGCTTAATTAGTCTAGCACTTTCGTTGGCAAACGTATCTACAAAATGCCATCTGCATAGATAATACATATGTATATCGGTATCTTTTTAAACAATAAGATTGTTGTGTTGTCCGCATGAGTACACCTAAGCTCGTGCTTAATCCGTAATTACATCGTTCAACGGCCGATCTTTCTTTCCACGTACATGTTAATCCGTTACGTGTTAAACTTTATCAACGATAACAGCCTGGAACAGCTATGGAAATATCCTTACACGATATCGTTCGGTCGATTCTTATAATATTCGAATATTAATTCGAGTACACGTTTAAACGGACGTGTGAACGTTTTAATTACATGCGTTTAATATTCTCGTAAACCGAGATGCTGCTAATTTACAGAGCCCAGGTTTGTTTAATTCGCGATTTTACTGTTAATATTCGTTCGTGTTTTAACGTGTGAGAAACCTCGATTAAGGTCAAAGATTTCGATCATTAATTACGAGTATCTAACGTTTATCTTAGAATTTAGATATAGTTAAGATAATTGTCTTAAGACAAGCGGTAAAAATACACTGACAAAGCTAAGGTTGCATTGATCGAGGGAAATTCGATTGGAAATATCATACAGTTGATCGCATAACTGAACAAACAATCTTCAAGTTTCTGTTACAGGTAAAGAAGTTGTAAAAGCACGATCTTTATCTTTTTCTTCGCGACTCCGAGCAACTGAATTTCTTTGAGAACTTCTTCACGCGACGTATAATAAACTAATCATCCTAACTTCCCAAAAGGGAACTCAAGTCGTTTGGATCGAGTTATTCTGTTTTAAAAGGTGTTTGATCAGTTACCAAAGTCGCAAAGAAAATACGACAGGTACATTTTGATCGACGTTTTTATTTTCACGTTGGACGACCAAAAAGGAATATTTGAATGTGTGAAATATCCAGAGGCGGGAAAAACCTATTGGATCTTGCCAATTGTACATTCAGAAGCTTCAATGATCCGCTCGATAAATTGAAATTTAAAGAAGACGCAAATATTATTCTCTTAAATTTATCTTCGGGCTTTTTGTTATTCGTGTTCTTCCCACGCGATAAGCGAATTTGTGCAATTGAAACATTTGTATGCCTTGGGAATTGGATATTAATTGCATTGCCAATTACACGACTAAATCGAGAAATTTGGTAAAACTGAAATTGATCGGTTTGATTCTTGGCGCTCGTATATCTGTAACGTTATGAATGTCCGATCGTCAACTCATATTTGATAGATTTCTTAAATTCATATAAATAAATAAATCGGCATAAATAATGCGATATAATGTGTCTTAATGTCTAATTGGTTGACGACGAATCGAATTTTACAAATATGTTTCTATGTAAGAAAGACAGAGAACGTTACTCTTATTATTCTTCACGCGTGGCCTTCAAATTCAAATACCACAGAAAAATAAATACGATATAAACGAGAATTATTAAATCTTATTATACGTAAAAATGAGATTTTTATTATTCTTGATTTATCTTACGATACTATAATCTCAATTTTATCGTCGTACAATTTTCAAACGAGATATATTTAATTCTACAAGCTTTTAATCATTGAATACCACAGAGAAAACGCTTGATAAGTCTGTCCTCGTTAATTTTCGAAAATCAAGTTTTCTAATTAGATATAGTTAGAGAGAAATAAAACAACTTATAGTGGGTCTAAAACTGCAACTCTTGGTAAAGATACAAATGCGAAATCTTACCTATTATGTGTTACCAAATGAAGAACATCAACTTCATTACACAATCTTTGAACCTTCCACGATGTATTACAATATTTCATTTCCGATAAGATGGGAAAAGATATTGTGGGATTCCCAAAGCTTGTGAACCGAATAAGAAACTTTTTGCTCTCACGTGTCGCGATAAATTAATCGAATTAGTTGGCGTTTCATCGCGCGCTCGATCGACGCTATAGAAACTAGTCAGTTTCATCATCGATTCTTCGATAATTTTTCAATTACATTTGTTATAAATCGCCAAACGAACTAAATTAACGCAACGCTTTGCCTAATGCAATTCCTATTTACAGTTACATAAATATTCGAATAATTCTACGAAAATACCAGCTATTTATCGTAGCTTGGGAATTACGTACGTAAACAATTTTTTCTTTCATATCTAAATCATCTCATTTTATACAAAGCAACAAATACAGAGACATTGCATATTCCAGCAGAATTTTTACAAAAGAAACTCTTACAGACTCTTTTAATTTCCTCGATGTCTATCACCGAAAGATTATTGGAGCCTCGTTGTTAGTGGCGCGTTGAGGATTTATCATTCGTATCTTCCGCCGTGTAATCAATGGATTAAACGGGTCAAGTGGCCGAATTGCTTTCTCTTGGACGATAGCACTTATTACGAAATTGCACGAGATGAAAACTAACGTAGGAACGACGAGGCCTCTATTTCGCGCGATACTGGAAGCTCGGAGCTTTCATTCATACCCACTAGCCTGTAAGTTGACCGAGAATCCTGGACTTCGCGCAGGCGTTGCGCCCTCGTTCTATTACTTTCGTTATCCGGCGAAAAAATGTAAGGAAATCAGGAAGATATACGACTCGAAAACAACGGCTAATAATTCTCAATGAAATAATCTAACCAGGCAATAATTCTTAAAGGTGGAATCCTCTTGAGCAAACTTAGACAATCTGGGCCATTTGTGCATCCAGTGAAGTTTCGCTGCTACGTTTCTTCAAAGTGAGTTTTTCTTCCTCCCAAAAAAGTGATTCTATAACATAGTAGAGACTTCAATGAACATTCGAAAATTTTATCAGAATTTTTGGAAGCTTAGAATAGTCTGAAGATTGACATGAACCATTCAGCTTACTCAGAGAGATAGAGAAAGAAAGAGAGAGAGAGAGTTAGGAAGCGATTAAAAAAGAGAAGAACACGTAGTGCAAAAGCTAACATCTTGAGTATCAGATAGTTGAGAGCGTGTTCGCAGTGACAATCGGTGAATCGCCAAGTTTGAAGGAAGTGGGAGTATCGTGATAAATATAAGTAGTCATAACTCGTGTGACTTCTCGAGAGTACAAGGCAACGATACTTATAATCAGTTTGCTGCTATAATCAACGACGCTATCGAGCGTATCGTTGTGCCTTGCAACAGGCTCACACGTCGTACTCTCCTATGTCGATAGTTTCTTGTCTCGTAAATGTTCTGACGACAATCTTTTACCATTCCCTACGAATTCTTTACGAAGTATCTTCTCTACGATATTCTTCTATCGATGGTATTCGTCGTAGAATGTTTGAGTGAAACTCGTTTGGAGATATGAAACAAATATAATTATGAAAATAAAAATTGAACATTGTAAAATTGCGAATATAAAAATACAGTTGTGCGTATAGAAATTAAATGTAAGAGCAAGTTATTTATATAGTGTTTCATAGTGTAGTGTTTCAAGTGTTAGAACAATTTTAAACATGTTGGAGAAACCGAGGGGTATAGTTTACAAGAAAAGTGAGTTCACCTAATTTAGGTCACCGGAGGGATATCAAAAGAATTAAGTTTCTATTTCCATGTTTAAAGGTGGAAAGGCTATTCGATTTGCTGGATTTTTTTTGTGGATCTTTTGTGAAAATGTTGACAGATACCTTAGGAGTTAAAATGAAATTCACGTATGCCATTGTATCGTTTCAAGTGTCACGATGCAGCAGGGACTGTTGCTACAAGTACATGAAGAGGAGGCTGCCGATTCTGTCGTGGGCTAGGAATTACAAACTCACGTGGCTGCCTCAAGATGCACTGGCCGGCTTCACGGTTGGCCTCACGGCTATTCCTCAAGGCATCGCTTACGCTATCGTCGCTGATTTAAGTCCCGAGGTAGATTAACGCTTTTCCGACAGCCTCGTAAGAAGAACGACTCTCTTTCCCACATTGGAATTTTTCCAGAAAGCAAAAAACATTTTCCATAAAAAAGATCGATTTTCTGAACATGCGTCAACATTAATACCGACAGTCAAATTTCTATTGTAAAACTTTCAACGTTCATAGATTTCTTGGAAATAATATCAATCGAATTGTGATTCGATAGATTTAATAGATGAAGTATATCAAAGCCAGATCCTGAAGACTTTTCAATTACGCAGAAATTTCTGACTTTTTCTGAAATTTTATAAGATTTGAAAATTGGTGATACAATCGTAGAAATTGCAATAGGATCCTGAATAACATGATCAAAAAGTTGTTTCAAAAGACTCTATATACATGCGTGTACGTGTATGTGACTATAGATTTTAGAGTTGCAAAGTTTTACACTTGCGGCGTTGTTTTTGCTGTGAACTCCTCAACTGACATCGATAGAAGCGTATTAGTTTCTACGTCTTTTAATTCAAATGTCACACCATTTTGTCTCTTTTTTTCCTTTAGTATGGGTTATATGCGTCTTTCATGGCATCCTTCCTGTACATTATTTTTGGTTCCTGTACAAGTATTACTATCGGTCCAACTGCTATTATGGCAACGATGGTACAACCTTTGGTAACGAAATACAATGCTGATGTCGCGGTTCTGCTTACGTTTTTGAAAGGCTGCATTATCGCGTTACTCGGCTTCTTTCATTTAGGTGAGTGATTTGACTACAGATTTTCATGCACGTCCTTTTTGAAGATGCAAATTTGAAAATGCAAAAATGCACAGAATGCAGATAATATGCAAAAGTATATAAATTATTCATAGTACGTATAACGTATTCGTTACAGTATTTGGCAGGTAAAACAAATTCCGATTTAGGTGACATTTCTTCAGTTATGATCACAAACATTTGCTTACACGAGAAGAATTGTAAATGGAATTTGTTAACAAAACCTTAATTATTAATGTTTTATTACACGTTCCAGATTCTGACCTTCATCTTCAACCTTCTTACGTTTCTCTATCTTTCGTAACAATTAAAATAGTTGCGCACGAATTTCAGGTTTCCTGTTAGACTTCATTTCCTTACCCGTAATTACGGGCTTCACCGCGGCTGCATCGATTAACATAGCCACTTCGCAGTTCAAACCGTTGTTAGGAATACCCGGTAGAAGCGAAGACTTGGTAGATTCTTTGATCTCGGTGTTCTCGAATCTGAGGATGATCCGGTACCAAGACACGTTGCTAGGTATTGGAACGATAGCGGCGTTGGTTCTATTAAAGGTACAGTCATATAAAGCGAAATTCGACCAAAGATAACGGGTCAAAATTAAACAATTCTATAATTCATTTTATTCTTTAGTTTTCGATGCTTCGATTCAGTGTTGGACAAAATTTTATTTCAATAGCATATAAAAATCTGGCAGGAGCTCTGTTTTCATCGAACATAACTTAATTTTCATATTACTTTTTATCGAAGAATTTACCTGGACATCGAACCGGTACTTGGTCACAGAAAATCGCTTGGGCCACTATTCTCGCGCGTAACGCATTGGTGGTCATCGTAGGAACTTTGATGGCGTATATCTTTTCCATCTACGGTCTACATCCTTTTAATCTAACCGGTGAGAACAACACGATAATTGGAAAATCTGTCTCACGAGAAACCCGTTCTTTGATCATACGTTAAACCGCGCAACGCTGCGTCCACAGCAAGAAGGAACAAAATGGGAGCAAAAATAAATGATTTCTAGGATCGATGGGTCATGGATTGCCACCGTTTGGTCTGCCGAAATTCAATGCGATAACCAATGATTTCTTTACGACTGCTGGTGCTATGGGAATGTCGCTTGTCACCGTCCCGATTGTATCTACCATTGAACATATGGCGATAGCAAAAGCGTTTGGTACGCTATATTATGTACAACATCATTCATAATCGTTCGAACGATTCACGTATTATACAGTCGAAGCTCAGAACTGAAGCTGATCTAATTTGTTTTCGTCAACCTGTAATGTAAAAAATAATGATTATGCAGATTTCTAATGACGCGGTTAACATATCAAACTATTCGGCAAATGTTCATTCGCTATCAACGTCGTTCGAACAATTATGAACGTATGCGTATATTCGTTAGATGACAACACAATTTTGAACATTATTTTAATAATTAAAATTACTTGATTAATTTCGAGCGAACTATGAACTTTTAGCAAAGGGCAAATCTTTGGACGGCACGCAAGAAATGCTCGCGTTAGGATTGTGTAACATAGGCGGTTCGCTTGTTCGATCAATGCCAGTTACAGGTTCTTTTACACGAACTGCTGTCAATAATTCATCTGGAGTGAAAACTACTTTTGGAGGTCTATTCACAGGTAAGTGTGTGTGTGTGTACATATGACTTCTCAAACCAGCGTTATAAATGTCTCACCGATAACATGTATCACCAAGGGAGAAAAGAAAGATGAAATACAATCAGGTAGTTGGAAAACATGCGAATGAATCCCCTGAATTTTTTTCTTAATCGTGACAATTCCTTGCTTGCAGGCGCTCTCGTATTACTCGCGGCTGGCCTGCTCACATCCACTTTTCGTTTTATTCCTAAAGCGACTTTAGCTGGCGTTATAATATGCTCTATGTACTACATGCTCGACTTCAAAACGTATGCTCTATTATGGCGCGCAAAAAGTAAGTAAATTGGATCGTAACAAACGCGATTCTATTTCCTATTCCTGACAGTTGCACCTCTTTTCAGAAATCGACTTTTTCCTCATGTTGATTACCTTACTATTCTGCGTTTTTCTTAAACTGGAATGGGGAATCATTATCGGTATAGCGTTAAATCTTGCAATATTATTGTATTTCTCGGCTCGACCTTCGGTTCAAACCGAAATTGAACAGGTAAATTAAATTACTTTTACGCGATTAAACTAATATTTTAACTATTTAAATATTTAATGTTATTCTAACATTCTTAACTCATTGTGCACTAACTACTAAAAAGTTTCCAGCCAAATGTAATAGTACCAAGCTAACTAAAGTACTTTAGTAGTTTTAGTTAGCTTAGCACCGTTGCATATAGACAAAAATTTATTATCATGTGTGGTAAAATGATTCCTGAACTGTAGGTAGAAGATAGAACCGTGATTCGCATTATTCCTGATGAGAGTATCACGTTTCCAGCAGCGGAACATTTTCGAGCTTACATAATGAAGCTTTCAGACGAAAATTCATATGACGTTGTACTTGATTGTAGAAATTTGAAGAGGACTGATGTAACAGTTGCAAAGGTAAATGATGTATTAAAATCTTCTTCTTGTAAAGGGCCATCACTTACGAAGAAAATTACCAATATGTATAATAATTAAATAATTAAATTATATCTTGATGCATTAATTCAAATAATTTCCGTTTTATAGAACCTTAATCTATTAGAAAACGACTTAGGACTGCAAGGAAAGAATATCATTTACGAAAACTGTCAAGATGATGTTGAAAGTATATTGAAGACTGTTGTTTCAGATCACTGAATATACATGTTAAAATTTAAATGCATGGACGAACCTATAATATTTATATTTCTTGTACATACTATATGTTTTGTTAAAAAGCTGATGTATTTTAATTATAAATGATTAAAATATAATAAAAGCATTGTTAAAAACATACCGCTGTTTATGATTGTGTAATCTTCTATCGTGGACAAACTTTATAAGCTACGTATTCGAAAACAGACAAAATGCCAAGTAATAGCAATCTAGATTAATATCAATGAGACACAGCATCTCAATGATAGAAATCCATATAGGTCCATCGCATTTACACAATGTACGGAACATTTTTGTTTTGTTGTTAAATTTCGTTTTCACAATATTGACATTTAATCGTGATTGACGATTTATTCATATAGAAAAATTCAATGTACATGTGTTCATACCTGGATCGATTCGATGAGTACTTTCGATATGCTCTTTCATCGTTTCGTTCTCTGGTAGTATCCAGTAGCAATACTTGCAATATCTGCGTCGATGAAATTTAATGTGAGTGGACAAAGACAAAAGTGTAGCAATTTGTTCATGGCAGAAATTGCACTCGAATTTCAAGGCTCGTTGCTCTGAAAGCTATGAGTAAAAGATATATATATACCTTTCTGAATGATAAATATCGATAGGATATTGAACTAGGTTCCGAAAATTGATAATATCGATCGATTAATAATCGGAGCAAATATACCTAATATTTATACTATATGCAGATATTCCTGAAATACACATTGGATATAATAACAATTAATATATATACAATGATACATTAATTATACAAATTATATAATAAACGATGAAACCTTGTATATAATAGTGCAATTAATAGTACAAATTGCATACTGAATGATAGAATTGCATACTTACATTCATTTCGTCGTCATTTTGATTGTAATCGTTCTTTTCCGAAATAACGGAGTATTGGGGCATTTTCGAATCGGTACTATGTTTTTTTCGCAGTTGTAGTGGTAATACGACTGGATATTTTCCTTCTTCCAACTGTAAACACATTTCTTTTTTTATAAGAGCATCTACGACAAACATATAATAGTGCCCAAAAGTTACAAAAGGATACTACCGATGTCAAGGTAACGTATAGAATATCATACAAGCGTATACGAAAATCAAGGAACGTTCAAATATACGAGATTAAATATTGCAACGTTAAATGCCAATTATCGTTTACATTATTTGCATTTAAAATCAAAATCATATCAGTTCGATATACTTTATAGTATCTAATGTAAACAACGTCGTCGTTTTCGTAGTTATATCTATTTCATTATTAGTTGTTATAATAAGAATTCTTTTATAGCATTTGGAAATATTTCTGATAACGAAATCATTGCAGAGTCGTAAAATCGAAAATGGTAGTTACATTTCATGAAATTTTATTACAAGTATTGCTTTTATAAATATAACTTCTTAGGGATGTTGAACATGAGTATTCAAATGACACAGAAACTGCGCAATGCGCATGCTTACGTCAGTACAAATATGGCTTTAACCGTACTGACCGTTTCGAATACTCCCGTCAATTTTTATAGTTTATTCCGTATTATATGTAGTTTGTTAATATAAGGAGAACTGTGCGTATTCAGTGATTACAAGTTCAAAATATCATAAATTTAAAAAAAAATAAAAATATTCGTAAAAAGTTGTACGCAGTCAAACACGACGCCACGTTCGTTCATTCCAATATATATAATAACATAGTTTAAAATATTAAAAGTTCTTGATATTCCATTTTCCTAACAATCATATAAGGTACAGATAACGTTTTAAAATGTAAATTATATGTATGGTTAAACTATAATATATCGTTAAACTCACTACAAATACACCGGTATGAATTATAATTTAATATTTCATGGCAATCGTTTTAATATTCCTCGAATATTCTCGCGCGGGCAAATGATACGCCATGTTGGTTTATTGTATCGGTAGCGTCACCTTCGATTTAAAATCTTGGTGTCTCGTTCAAGTTTTATTATTCACATTAATAAAATACTGGTTTTTCTAATTCTCGGATTGACGAATCTAAATCTCGTATTTATGAATTAAACGAAAACCAATAACTCGTGTGCGGCTAGTGTGCATCGAAAGAGAAAAGGATATTTGGTTATACGAGTTATAATAACCTACCTTTCTGGAACTTTGAATTGGTGGACGAATGTCGTATACGAAGTCTTTTTTCGTCATCTTTTCGCTAATATTCCGGTTACACCGTAAATTGTACTTCATGGCTTCCCCTAATCCGTTGGTGAAATCCTGCAGCTATGGTAAGCGTTCATATTTCATAATTATTACAATATTTCCGATATTCATATTTTTCAACATTCGTTTGTTAAACCACATTCGCATTTATATATAGATTTGTAGATGACATATATGAACAAAAAGTTTCGCAGGTTTTTACGAAAACTAATTTATTACGTAATGTATTTATTTGTCGTATATTATAATGATAAATTACAAAGAACCCTTAAATTAATATTATCTCAATATTATTATTATTATCATCCTTTTTGCTTCTTATAAAATTTATTTGTAGAACCGTATCTGTATTAAGATCTTTATCGTGATAAGATTCCTATTTATTTTCGTTACGCGTCACTTAATTAAAAAATCCTTAAAGTACATAAATCATAGTTGTCTGATTACGATAAGAATCTGTACTATATAAGTTTCTATATATTACACATAACGAAGAATAAACACGAGTTAAAATCGCTTCTAAATTTATACCTCGTGATAACCTGCCAGTTTGTGAAACGTAAACGTTCGTATTTTAGCTGCATTCCGTGACAGTGTTAAGGAAATGCTCGGATACGAGTATATATACAGTGTATAAGCGATTTCTCGCATGCTGTAGCCGTTAACGTTCAGCCATCGTGTTTATCGAGTAACTACATTTTAAGAAATAAATAATTCTTTATGCTATGGCGTGTGATTCATTTCATATGACTAGAGAATCGTGGCATTGAAAACTAGAGCTGATCTTACCACACACAGACACACACATGCGCGCGCGCACACACGCATACATACAAAAGATTCGTATCTTTATAATTGCATTTACTTAAAAAAAAAAGAAAAAAGATTTATAGCTTTTTTGTCTGTTGCAATATGTATACAAGTAATGAATTTTTCTCACAAAAATTTCGACGTGGAAAACCCGATTGGCTCTTCATGTTGTATAACGCAACAACCTATAACCAACAATTTTGGTAAGCGTTTTATTCGTAATTTGATGCGCAAAATGTACACACGCGTAGGCCTTCGAATAGATTAAAATAGGCATTCGAGATCGTTTCACTTCCTAAACGAAAGTCTAGTCAAGGAATATTTCGATATTGTATTTACATCGATAACACAGATTCTTAAACGTTCTAGCTATTCTCTTGCTATAAAATAAATCACGAGAACATCGCATCGTTAAGCGAATGAAAATATTTTATTCTGTTAAAAGTGGCGATATCACTGCACGAATAATTCAGATGCTATCTAAATGAGTGTTCACGTTATATTTAAATTCTCTATTGTTTCTTATAGAAGAATCTTGATGTAAGAGCAAGGGTGCTCTCTCTTGTCTAACTTCAGGAAGCGTAGCAAGCTCTTGAACAGGGCTTCGTTGCCATACGCTTCTAGCAGCCATTTCTTGATAGCCCCTCCTCCGAACCTGTAGTTGATAGATTATTTAATCCGACACTTAATTTTTCTATATAAATATAGTTCATATATGAATGTACATATATCAATATTGATATTTAATGTTTCTTACAAAGTATTTTATTCTAATAACGAATGACACCAGTGATTCAGCAATATTTATTTCAATCGGTCACTGGCGCCATTCAAAAATAGAGCTGGAGAACATACTTGTCTGTGATGAAGTTCATGCAGGTACAATGTAGACAGAGACATATCGGCAGCGATTAACTCCACCGGTACAGATAAATCTGTAGATAACTCGTGGCTCGATACAAAAACAGAGGCGCCTAGGGACTGATTCGAAATTCCTTGTTGCAAACCATACAGAAATCCTTTTTCATTGTGTACGGGCCCTTCAGCTTTACTTAAACCACGTTGAACGGCATGCGGCAAAATGTCTGATTTCACATTCAACAATTCATCTCCAGCGGCAGAAACCGTCGAGGTACCAGGTTGGTTCACGAACATATTACTCGTGTTTAGCCCACTGGGCTGATTTACCATTGTGCTCCGAATTATGTTCGATACTATGTCATTGTACTGAAACGATTGGACAAATTAAATTCTGCATCGTTTTGATTTCGAATAGAGATGCATTAAACACTTACAGCCGGTTCCAAGCTAGATAAACTGTTCAAGCTTGCCAAAAGGGGATTAATTTCACCGTGTATACCACCTTGCACTTCTTTCTTCACTCTTTCTCTTAAAGCTGCGACGAAATTCTCAGCGTGACTCGGTGGTTTCCACTCGGGGTTCGTTAAGGTGAAATGAATAAGGGACAATTCGGTTTTCCCGTCTTCTGCTTGCGTATATTGATCCGATACAGGAATTTGAAGTTTCTCCGGATCCATGGCGTACTGGTTAGGATCGTATCTACCAGTCTGATCTATGACAGGGCTTCGAGTCACCGTTTGCCACGTTGGATTGCCATGTTTACGCACGTCCATTTGTGCAAAACTGCAAACGTCCCCGACGCCTGTAACTTCGATTGTGAAATTACGGTAGAAGTCCACAATATCCAAAGCTCGTTGTCTCATCCGAAAGCACAGAATAAATGGTGTAAGCAGAGGGGAAATTAATTCTTCTAAGAGATGAACTGCACGATATTGAAATAGTTGTGCTACTTCTGCTCTCGTGGTTTGAGTATGAGCGTGACCTCGCCAACTATCCGGTCTGTAATGTGTATGCGCTAAGACAGCGGTTAATAGAGTCTCTGGACACCAAACTAAATTCTCATCTGGTATAAACGCCCTTGCTCCTGCGACCATAGCACCCAATATGGTCATCGTAGTCAACACGTGTTCCACCGTAAGTACGTCCTCATCGTATACGGTTAATATTAATAAAACTGCTAATATACTTCCAGCTACGAAAGCAATGTTTTTCGCGATAACAGTCATAATGGGGGATGTAAATATGCTCATGTATTTCGAAGCTGGACGGTATGCGCGATTTAGACGGGCATTCAATTCGTGATCAAGTTCGTTGAAATGACGGAGGTATAACCGGCCGTATAAAGACCACATTCTTGTACCTAAAGTTCCTGGCTCTCGCTTGATGATCTGTTGAGACAGAAATATTTTCCAATAAGATTATTCCTACGAGACGAAATATATATATCGAGCAAGAGATTTATCTTGAATCAAACCGTGTACTCACCTCGCCGTAGTTAAAAAACGAATAGAGTATCTGCCAGAGCAAAATTAACGGGCAAAGTAGAAAATTCACTACACCAACCCATAAAATATGTTTAGATAGTGCTCTTGCAAGTTCTTGTCTTTTGTTTAACTTTTTATAATCTTCCTTGAGATGCCAATTGTTTTCAAACGGAGACCATGGTCCCCCTGTGTGGAAACAATTTATATTTTTATTTTTATACATATATTATTTTTTATTAATAAATATCTAAGTATATAGAATCTTACAAAACAACAGTAGCTCCATATTGTATTTCAATCCTCTTGTCATGAAAATAATTTCTCCTATAACAGGGATTTTAAGTCGAACGGGTAACAAGGATTTATTGATCATAGCCACCATATAATTTTTAAATCTTAATATTCTATGGTATATATCTAATTCCGTAAGCTCTCTTTTGTGGATGCACATTTCCTGCTCTTTTTGCACTTCTCTGACTCGCTTTTGTACCTCGTGCCAGGTGAGATTGTCCAAATCGCAGTCTTCGATTTTCAACGCGGTATTAAAGAATAACTTTATGTCCCAAAACTGCGTGCAATGATACAAAACTTTTACTAATCGTAAAATCCAAAAAATTGCGGCTACTAAAATACAGATCCAAGTAACCAGACCCATAGATGCTACACATTCGCTCGTTGATAAAATCACATCGCTTATCGACGTTTTGTGCGATGTTTGGGGCTTGTTCCTGGAAATATATCAAACCTATTAGTCGAGTTTCTCACTTATGTTGCTATTTATCATATTGATATTGTTAGGCAAATCTCACTTGAACAATACGGAGTAATCGACGCCATGAAAGAGAAAAGTTGAAAAAGTAACTACGAAAATGAATTGTCCTAGTTCAAGTGCTTCTTGGAGTATCATACAAGCGAATCCATGTTTTTGATGATAGTGGTACATTCTTGTAAAAAAAGAATCTAGATCTTCAATATGATTCCATCTAGCTTTATTTCCTTCTGGTACTACGTGTATCATAACACCAGATTCCTGAGGTGTTTCCTCGTGTTCATCATCATCTTCTCCATCCTCTTCTTCCCCATCGTATGGCTCCATACGTTGGTAGCTGCCATCCAATACCGTCGTCATCTAGAAACGTAGTACATACAGATTTATTTTTTCAATAAATTAATTCAATTTTATAAGAAAACTAGTACATATAGAATTAATCAAAAATTTGTATTTGGTACAGAAAATACATTGATTGTAATGTATTCTCTTATGGTTTTGAGAAGATAGGAATAAAAGTAATGGATAATGGATTACTAAGTACCTAAAAGTCACAGCCTTACCGTTTTTGCTCGTCGGTTTGGCTCTACACAGGTAATGACAGTTTCTCGTTTCATTCTCACATGTCATTAAGAATAATTAACTACCGGTCAACGGTTGCTCCACAAGCATCTAAAATGTAAGCCACCCACCAAATGATTGTTAATGCGACAGAAAATGCATTTATATCGGCCTATTAGTTTCCTTATTGTATTTCATTTCTATTATTACATATATATATATAAATATCAAAAGGAACAAAGCTAGCGTACTGTTTATTTGTCTACATTTTAACAATTATACTCTTATCTGAAGATTGCATCAATGTTTCTCAATCAATTGGTCATCCTTTGTGTCAAAGAATGTGTTAACACATAAAAAATTATTTTTTAACCACTATGCTCTCATGCAATTTCTTTGCAAGTATAAGCACAAAGTGAATATTTTCCAAGATGTATCCTTAACCATTACATTTCGGTTTAAGTTCTTTGCAAGCATACGGTCGCAGTTAACATTGTGTTAAATTATTAAAATATTATTCGCGAGGTTGATGATATTGAGAAATTAAAAACGTGACGCATACATACATATGTAACAATAACAGTTTAGTTTTCTGGAGTAAGAAAAATGAAAAATTGAACGATCGGTGAACGCGCAATAGAAAACTCGATTCGTTTTTCGATAAGAGGATGCATTCGATTTTTTCAATATTTTTTTAAAATGAAATTCAAGATCCGATTTTGCGAGATTATCAATAATGTGGTTAAATTACGATGTATTGTTTGTGCATCAAGCATCGCTTTTGTCTATGCTTTTGGCTGACCTTTATTCGACGAAAATAGAAGCGTCGTAGACGCTGCAGCGAAAGCGATAGGAATGTTTGGTAACACAGCTGATCTCCATAAACAAAGCATCCTGTCGTACCTTCGTTTTTGCCGATTTTTGTCCCGCTTTCCAAATTGACACGTGTTTATTACTATCGTCTGCAAACTCATGAATCCCCACTCACATGTTGACCGGAACACGAACGATTATTTACTGCTAATTTAGATATCTAATTGTTCGAAACATTCGACCACTTCCCCGTCTGTCACCATCTTTACTGAATTTTCCTCCTATTTGTAGTCCATCTTATTCTGCTAGTCACGAACCACACGTTGATTCTAGAAGGCATTACTTACGCTATTTCCTGTTGAACAGTTGATAAAAACGATTTCTATATTAACACTTATCGATTTTGCTTTAGACTTCTTATTTAGCCATAGAATGTATCCATAGACGTTGGGGGCACAAACCAGATGTGTACTTATATTTTAATACTTACATATTAACTCTAACATATTAATCCACGCATCACACATATGCGACACATTCTAAAAGCCACTGGGATTGTTTATTTATTATTTTCTATTATTATACGTACATGTAAAAATATATATTACGTTACGTAACACGTTGAAAATTTGAAACTTGAAATGTGAACAGCGACAAATTTCAACTAAACGTCGTTTCATATGTATCGAGCTGATAGTTTAAGATTTAATGTAAATTGTATTTTCAGGTTTGGTTGTCCTTAAAACTTCTTTCAGAGAACTTACGATGCAAAGTGAAAAGTAAAAAGGGAACAGAGTGACGATATATCTGGGTTTACATATCTTTAATTGCAATATCATATTTACAGCGTATCATGGAACATTGTAATTACAGAAACATTGTCTTACGATACGACGCGAGTTGTATATCGTTCTAAAAGTGTGGAGTCGAATGCGACCACGTATCGCTTTAGCAAAGTGCATCTGACGATATCTTTCTACGAGAATCGCGTTTATTTATTAAATAAAGATAAGAAATCGCGTTATTATCTTCAATAGCGGTCGCGTGATATTCGTGCGCGCACATTCAGTGAAAATTCTCTCAGTGAAAACCGGAAACGGTTTTCATCATGTACGTACTTACATCCACCGTCTAATTCATACGTTCGCTCTATACGCATGACAAACAAAACATGTCAAATATTTTTTTCCACGACTACGTCATTATACATAATTTTCCTCAAAATTTGCGATTTACAACCAGGGGATGGTCCCTCGCCTCGTCAGCAATTTTCGAGATTGTCGTTCGATCGAGATAAACTAACGCGACAGAATTTCCCTTTTCTCCTACGAAATTCGAGCTGAAAAATGACACGAATACTGAAGATTCAGGAACGATGCGATCTTTACTATCTTAAGCCTTTTCTTCTCGAATTCTCGCGTTAATTTTCGCGATAAGAGCTTCTCTGTCGGCCTCCCCTCAGATTCGTAATTGATCGCGTTTTCAAGTGACTTTGATCCTTCTCGATTCCGACTACGACGAGGAATAGAAACGGCTCGATGGATAGATAGGATCGTTCGTTTAATTATTCACTGTTACTCCCGCGAGATGATTTGTCCAGGTCGTCGCGGCGTTATCCTGCGCCTGGGCGCCAAAAGTCCACCGAGTCCTCTGGTTTCCTCGTGTTTTGTGCTCGCTGCTGTGCTCGTTTCAGCCGATGTAGCTTCGGTCGCCTCTGTTTCGCTGGAACTGTCTGCTTCCTCGGACGCTTCCTCCTGGCTAGATTGGGCAACTGGTGCCTCGGTTACCTTGCGACGTGGTAACAATGGCGATCTTCTCGATGCTAGCGACACTGGCGCTCTGGTAGTTGTTTTTGGATGTACTTGTAGTCTGTTTCGATTTCGCAGTTTGTTCAGGGGGTTCACAGTGGTGGAACGCGTTGGCGGCGGGCTGGTCTCTGCCGGTGCCTGGAGAAAGAAATATTTTGAGCGAATGGAGAAATTGTTGATAGTTCAACGCACAAGCGTTGAAATATTTTCACGAACCGCTGTATTTTCATAGCCATAACCAACATTTTCGTGGTGTATCGTGTATCTGTTGAATTACAGACCGATGCTCGTAGCTTTTCCAACGTGCAAGAATAATTGAACATGAAATTGACTGACTGAAATTGACGGCAAGAACGATGCAAGGCATTCGTCGTACGCAACTGGCACTCGAAAGACGAGAAACAGACGCGAATTAGTGTCAAAGCATGCATGGCATGTGACATTTTGCGAAAGGGCATTTAGTGAAAGCGAAATGCGGAGAGAAGTTTGACCGAGGGACATTCAGGCGCCGTATTTACTAGCAAACATGTTTACGAACAGTGTTCACAAGGTATCTTACGATGTTCTCGCCAACAGCAGCATACAAATAAAAGCAAACCCCAACAAATGCAACCTTATTACATTCACATTGCGAAAACAGATGCCACCAAACATCCTACTGAACGGCACGCACATAACATAAACAAGACAAGTCAAATACCTAGGACTACACATAGATACACAACTCACATGGAAACAGCATATTAAATCAATAATAGACAAAATACAGACAACAAGGAGACAAATGCATTGGCTAACAAGTCGAAAATCCAAACTAAGCATAGAAAATAAATTAAAAATATACAAAACGATCATAAAACCAATCTGGACATACGGAATACCACTTTGGGGGACAGCAGCAATGAGCCATATAAACAAAATAGAGACATTACAAGCAAAAATTCTTAGAACAATAGTAAACGCCCCATGATACGTTAGAAATGAGGATATCCGGAAGGACCTGGGAATACCAACGGTCAAGGAGGAGATTAGCAGATGCGCGGAAAGGTACAGATTAAGAATAGCAACACACCCAAACCGGCTGGCTGCGGAAACGATCAACACAAGCATAGAAAGAAGACTAAAAAGGAAACACCCAGCAGATCTCACAAAGGATATAACCTAACAAACAGGAAGATGGTACCCCGCTGGGGGTAACTATCAACATGTTATGTATATTTAAGTTATAATATTTTACCAAATGTCCCACTGGACAAATTGTAAAATTACAATAAATAATAAAAAAAAAAAAAAACAGCAGCATAATCCAACGTTACAGAATACTACAGAAAATGTATAGTATCTGTCTACCAAACTGTTCAAGACACTGTATGAATATTTCCCAAATATAACATCACCGACGAGTAGTTTCGTTAATGTTCACAGAATCGGCATTGTGTACCGCTATGAAACGATAAATCTTTGCGCTTCCTTCTAGGTACAATGCTTTTTCATTTTAACTCTCCGACTGCATACACCTGGTTTTTTCCGTATTTTTCTTACATTTTTCTGTGCTATGAAAACGTAGCGATAAAAACTATTGTTTTATTTCTGTGTTTTATTATGAAACTTCAGACTATTGGAAGAGTGTTTAAGAATTTTGGGTGATCCTTCGAAACGCGGGAACCTAAAATAAAGTAGCTAAGGATTTAAACTACCGTCGTATGCAGTGGACGCCAGCAAAGAGAAGGTTGCAGACGGAGAGAGACTTAAAAACCGTCGGATGTTTCTGCTGCTGCGCTGTGTATCATCGATCGTGTGTAGGCCCCTTAAAACTCACCTCATGAGTCTCCTCTTCGGTTCCCTCTCCCGCTGGCTCATCGATAGACGATTCTTCCTCTTTATCCGCAGGCAGCGGCGTGGTAGTCGTAGTGGTCGTCGAATGACCCGGTTTGGATCTCAGATTTATCCTCGCCCCTGGTTTAATGACTGGTCTGACTCCTGTGGCCGGAAGTCGCCCACGAACAGTAGACTTTGGCGCCGTTGTAACAGATTCCTGCGCGGTTTCCTTCGCTGTTTCCGAGCGACTCGACTCTTGGCTCTCTTCGCTAGCGTTTGGAGCATTCGTGGTCGGTCTTCCACGTCGCCGATTGATGTTTAATTTATTGAAAGACGGCCTTGATATTCCTGACGGTCCATTGGAGGCGGCGGTCGACCCACCGTTCGACGTGGCTGGTGTCGTCGACGAGACGGATCTCGTGGATCCAGTGCCACGAAATCTGCTACGAGTACTGGAGGAAGGACGTTCCGCGTGCACTGAGCTGGAACTCTCTTTCTGCACTGCGTCCTCTTCCACGGACGCTTGTTTTTGTCCAGGACGGTTTCTCTTGAAACCACCGCCGTTCGAACCGTTTCCTCCGAAGCGGTTTCGTGTACGCTGCGTTGGTTCCGCCGGAGCTTCGGTGGTTGTCGTACTTCCGCCTCCGTTGGATTTGAATCTGGAGAAGGAAATAAGACGCTGTTGAATCTGAATCTAGCAAAGACAATTGTCTTCCGCTTGCGAGTGACTCGCGCACGATACCATAAACTTCACAATCTTCATTTCTATTAATATTCAAAGACGATTATATTCATATTCGACGATTTTTCCCAATGTTAATCGCAACGTTAAGGAATCAGATCGTCGTACAAAAATCCTTTGTTTAAAATCTTTTCCTACCTATTTCTGGAACCTGTAGTTCCCCCTATTCCTGGCCTCCTGAACTTTCCCCTGCCAGCAGGTGCCTGAGTAGTTGTAGTAGTAGGAGGTTCGGTCGTCGTAGTCGTAGTAGTCGTGGTGGTACTAACAGTAGTAGTTGTAGCAGCCGTAGTAGTCATCGGTTCGGTGGGTGACGCCGCAGTGGTGATCGTCGTGGGTTCCAGGGTCACCGTGGTGGCGGACATTTCCGTCACAGCTGCCAGATCGGTAGTAGCTTCCTCGTTAGAGATCGTCGATTCGTCCGACGAGGAATCGGTAGCTTCGCTGCTAGACGCGTCCACCAAATTATTTTGACCCTGTTGCACGAAAGCGTACAAGTCGAGCGCCACTTTGTCCATCGAAGACGGATACTCTGTGGTTGGATCTTCCGTGGCAGTTGAAGCGGTGCTTGCCGAGGTCGTTGAAGAGGAATCCGAGTCTTCGTATTCTTGCTTCTCCAAGGATGGTTGTTTGTCTCTGCTCTTCTCTGTTGGCGACGTTTCCTCTGTTTGCTCTTCTTTCTCTTCGCTACCGCGCGAGGATCCTCTGACTGCTTCGCCTTCGGTCTGCAAGGAAATATAATTACACAGCTGTTCCGGATACGCTCAACGGATAATTGTTATGAATTCTATCTTTAGTCATACGAGTTGTAGCATTAATATTAAAGAAAAATACATTTAAAGAAAAAGAAACAGAAATGGAACGGTGTAATAATTACTTGAGGCGACAGTGTGGTGATCGGTCTCCTCCTAGTCGTGGGAGCGGGCACGTCCTCCACCAGCTCTTCTACAGGAGCAGGTTCTTGGACCCTTTGTGGTCTGCCGCGTCCTCTAGCTGTCGCTCTCTCTTCTCCATTGTCCTCGTTCGGAGTAACACCGAGAAATCTGACGGGTCCCTTAGGCAGGACCTGAGGAAACTCCGGACCCTCCTGATGCGTTCGAAAACTGCTCGAGTCAACGAGGTCTAGACCAGGTCTAGGACGATTCCCGCGGGTTCTAGAAGGCTCCGTGGTCGCCGTGTTGTGATTCGATCGTGATCTGTTGTCGTACGAGTTTGTAGCTATATTTATTACTCGAATAGCAGCGCGAAGGAAAAATGGAAAGGAAAAGGACGATGGTTAAGGTTTTGCACGAAACACGCACCTGGGTGGAAATCTAGTGTTCGTTGGTAACCTTTCTTCGGAGACGTCTTCCGCGTCGACCAATTGCCTGCCTCTGTTGTTATTGCGATTCGGTATCACTTCGTTGCTGGCAGGTTCCACCGTGCTGGACCTTTCCACGTTACTGTACTTGCTCCTGTTGGCGGAGGATCCTCCGCGCCTAGGCGCGGACGTAGTTCTAGAAGGAACGTCGTAAGAATTGGTGACAGCAGAGTCCGCTGTACCCGCCTTGTTCTCGTCCTCCTCGTCATAGTAATAGTATACGTACTCGTATTCGTAGTCCTTTCCGTTCGGTCCTTTCTTTACCTGTTGTAGTCACAGATCTACGTTAATTCTGGCTAGATATTAGGTTGTCCGAAAAGTTTCTTTCGTTTTACAAGGTGATAATAGATGAACAACAATTTCTGTTTTATATTATTTTATTGAATGATAGGTATGATCCATTTCGGTATATTTCTATTATTATGTTCGCGCATAATTCAATAAACTAATATGTGGCGGCAACAATGTATATCGCCGAAGCGAAGTGCCTAATGAGTCATCAATATTCCAACGGTCCTCCCGCCGAATGTTCGAGAAGAAGGCGCGCGTGGCAACGGTCGCGGAAGCCTAACAAACGCGTGGATAGTGGGGATATCGAGGGGCGACAAAAAGAAAAGAATCGAATCTGATCGACAGTTAGGTTCGAACCAGGAAGCGATAAAGTGGAGTTGTAACCGGGCAGCGAGATTGACTAGCGAAACCGAGAGCGATACGCGACGCGATCAAAAGAAGACACTTGTTAATAAATATATTGTCGACCTAGACATCGCGTGATTATTTAACGCACTACACCCAATATCACCTCAGATACAAAACAAAAAACATCGTGTGTCTATTATCTTCTTTTATTATAAAACGAAAGAAACTTTTCGGACAACCTAAACGTGAAAAGGATAGAGGAGTTTCTTCGACCTATGACTTTTATCGGTTGACTAGCGCGTGAAATAACCGGCTACTGGACGTAAGAACGCGTTAAGATGGAGAGGAATTATCACCTGGATACGCGAATTCGTTCCAGCGGGCACTAAACTGACGTCGCTGAAGTCGCCAAAGTTGCGTTCGTGGAACGACGTTTCTTTACCATCGTCACGGATGATGTTCACCGGGACGAAATCGAAAGCACGCGCCTCGCGTGGCGTCGTGAGAACCGGCATCATGGTAGTCGGATACTCGTCGCTGAAAATCAACGAAATTCGATGATCAAATTTATGCAGACTCAACTTTAACATTTCGAACCACTGCTACGGCTTTCATATATTTATCGAAGTTTTTTACGATAATTGTTCAAGTATGTCGGCGAATCGGTGTAATTGTAACGTTGAAAGAGGAAATGTATTTACCTGACGTGCACTCCAGGAATGACCGAGTCTTTGTTACTCTGTAGCCGCGATCTGTGCGTATCCGATCTCCGGATACCATCTTCTTGGAGGACTCCGGTGTCGCCGAAGTTTTCCAATTCGACGCGAACCTGCCGTTTCGCGTTGTTACCGTTAGTCGCTTTGTCTTCGTCGACGAAATCGAAACGTCTGACTGGATCCAGATCGCCCGGCTTCTTATCGAAACTCTCGAACTTTGGTATAACCTTCTTCGCGTGTTTCCCGTGCTTCGAGATCGTTTTTCTTTCCACGTCGACCACGTCGTCGTCGTCCTCGTCGTAATCCGACGGCCGTGCGATGTTCTCCGGCACTTTGTGCGACGTTACGAATTCTACCAACGTTAGGAAAAGAAAGCAACGTGAAAGATGTTGCTCGAATAACTGAACGCGGTAGAAAATAAGAAAAGACGTATTACCTTCGATGGACACTGCTTTACTTCGAGGTCCATTGTCTGCCAGTGTATTTGCGATGGTACAGGATATCCTGAATTAACAACAATTCCGCTTTTATTACCATTGTGAATTCGTTTGCTTAACCCCTGAAGACTATCGTGAAAGTTGCCTTACGAAAGTGTTCGAATGCTTAATTGCTAATTAATAAAAAAAAAATAATTCTAAAGCAGGTAGCTAGCAAATTAATTTGGTAGCGTGCAATGGGTTAAGATCGTAGCGAAATCAAACGCATTATCTCCGAGAAACCCGTACAGATTCTACCACGAGACAACACTCGGTATGGTGAAAGTTCGTGCCTGGCCGGTGAGCTGGAAGCTGCAACCAACTTGGCTTGTCCTTTTTCAACTCGTACTCGATCTCTAAAACTGCCGATAAGCTCCCTTAGACTTAAAGTTCAACCGCAAACTTATCAGTTTTATCAATTTAATCGCGAGAAAATGCACGGTTGACGGTTCGTTTGTGTCCATAATTTCATTCATCGCAAATAGGTGACACGATAAATGATAGCAAATGCCGAGTTTAATTTAAAAAAATAGTAAATGTATAGCGTTTGTAACATCTTAATCCAGTTTTCTTCTTTTTTCATTTCTTTTTGTTTAAACAATTATACGAAACTACGTATTCCGAGATTATTTCTCGGTACAATTGGACTTTATCCAATAAATTATCCAATAAATTGCAATTATTCTTTCATTATATTTCCCAATGAACAATAAAACTAAATAAAATAAAACTAAATAAAATGCTAAACGACGTTGGATAGAGAAACTCGATTGTCTAATTTTTTAATTTAAAAAGGATGAGCTACTCTAAACTTTCACCTATGATGACCTTCGAAAGTTGGGGAAAAAAGCAATTGTACGCGTGAATTAATGATTCGTGAGAAAATATTGCCAACGAATGCGAAATGATGGGAGAAACCATTTTGGTAGTCGATTTTGATACGCGAAAGGATGGATTTTTCTGACGCGCGAATAATTTAATTGAAAGAAAAAGTCAAGGTCGTCTAGTAGCGTGGCTGAGAATACGAGCGCGACCTCGTCCTCCTTTGGCTCAAGGTTGTTTGCACGGATTCACGCAAAGGTCCGAAAATTTCATACGATCGACATCCATCGATCCGCTTATCGTTAGACGATCTTGTCGCTGATCGAACTAGAAGCAAATTTGTAAAAGCGTCGATGCGAAAGGGTAATTTGATGATGTACATACGTCGGCCGATTTGGCGAGACGAGACGAGAATCCCACGAGAAGAGGGAGAAAAAAGAAAAAGAAAAGATGGAGCAGCTACAAGGAAACGAGTTATCCGCAAGGTCGATCGGTTACGATCGATTACCTCTGTCGATGAAGGAGAGCTGCTACTGTAAAATTAACCCTCTGACAGTGTAATGAAGCAACAGATTTTTACGTACAGTCAGCCAGAAAAATCCACACCTTACTCTGATTATTCGTGCAACAATTTATCTCGATGAACATTTTATCGGATCGCTTGATCGTAGAAGATTTGCTCGGATAAAAAGTGTATTTATTGGTTTGGCAACTAAGCGATTGCGGATTTTGTCAATACCACCTAATGACAAAATCCGCAGTCACTTAGTTGCCAACCCAATATTACGACGAACGAAACGCCAGAAATATTTCTCCGGACGCGAAATACATTTGCAAGTTTGTTTTACGCGTGCAATTGTAATATCCGGTTTTACAATGAACTTTTACTTGGCATCCGAAAGTTTATCGCTCTCCGGCAAAGTAATTGTTTTAGCAGATTAATAATGCGAAGAATACGTGGTTTGCAGTTCTCGTTAAACAAAAAGAATAATAGTCGTGCGAAATATTCGAGATCCTTTTCCATTGTATGCGCTTCGGCGTGTTTCCGTTCGATAGAAAGTCGATGGCTTCGAACAGTTGTACCGCGACATTTGCGAACACGATCGAAAGCAACGATATATGTATATCCTGTCTCTTGCGTGTACGATCGATCGATCGATCGAACGCTGATCCTACCTGTAGATATATAAATATTATCGTAATTGTACAAATTGTTGTCGGAAAAATCAGATTTTCATTTTCCCCTGGTTACCGATTTATCGATTTAAACACTTTCATTTTACCAAGCGAGAGCCTGGCGGAAAAAAATCTCCTATCTACTTGCATCATCTTCATAGTGGATTTATCGAGATCTAATTAAATCAGATTTACAAGAAGACGGTATGCGGACTATGAAGAAACAGAGAAGATGTTAAGACGAAGTTTTACGAGAGAGATGGTAAGGTTGAGCTGGAGACGCAAGCACAGCGATAGAATTTAGCGTGTTTCCATATGGAGAAAGCTGTCTCGCTCACAAGCCACTATCTACGTAAGCATACAACGTGTATACGCGGTATCTGCAGTGGCACGAGACACTCGCGTTACGTAACTCACAACATTACCGCGAAAGCCTATTTGAAAATCGGCAAATATTTTTTGTCCCACTGGTGCAACGTAATTTTATGAATCGCGCGTTAAACAGCTTTGCAAACGTTCGAGGATGTAATCGAGAGAACTTTCTATTTAACCTGTTTTCCACTGTTGCGCAAATCGCATGGAGATGTTGGAGCAACGAGAAGGAAAAAAGATTTCCCTGTATATTTTGTACGATTTTTAATTAATTCGATTCGATAATTAATTTTTCTTCCATTGAGATTCGTCGACCAGGTTGCAAGAAAAATTTCGTTCTCGTCGATTTCATAGAATTCAGAAATTCTCGTCGCATTGAATTTTTACATTCGTCGATACTTTTCCCACGAATACAGACGCTGCAACGACAGTCGAATCGGCTGTTAGCACGAAATTCTACCTTCCTCTTGCCATGAAAATTTCTCCACATACGCGAGATGTACTCGTTCTTCAGCAAAATTTCCGAGATATGCCGGAAAAGGGAAACACGACCAACTGAAACAGCCGAGAGAACAAAGCCACGCGGACTGTTTTTTTCCAGACTACGTTACCGGTTAATCACCATTCTCGGCAGACGTCGTTAGCAGCGCGGACGAAAACTTGCCGAAAATGAAAACAGCAGCGCGATAATGTCACTGCGCCCCATTAGCCGCGCTTTCGAGCGCGACGGCTTGTGAAATAATTTCCAATGCTGCACCGTGTCGATCCGTGATTTACCATCGCCGTCGACTTCTCCATAAAAACATATTCCTTCGAACGTTAAAGTTCAAGGATGTTCAAAGTCGAAGAAACACGATATACAATTGTACTTACAAAAGAGCGAATTTGATCCACATGTTGACTTATTCTGCACTTCTTCTTGCTCTCGCTAGTTCCTCGACGATGTAAAGTAGAAGATGTGGTGGTGCACGCTGGTCGAGCAACCTTCGAAACTTCGCACCAGCGAATACTATCGTAACGGAAGAAACGACCGTAGAATACTGGCAACACGTTTTGTCACCGGACACTCGCGATCATCGTTGCCCTTTCTTCTCGACGACACTCGTCTTCCAGCTGCGACGATCCGAGAAACGGGTCGTGTCTCTCCGACGAACGCCACGACCTGTACCTTCGATATGTTTCACGCGTTCTCTCTCTCTCTCTCACTCTCTCTCTCTTTCACTCTCTCTCTCTCTTTCTATCTCCCTCTTTTTAACCCGACGTGACACGCAGAGGACTCTCCGACTATGTTGCACGAAACTACGAGAAGAGAGACACGGATATGGAAAAGGAGAGAAAGAGAAGCGGAAAAAGACCACCGGTGTGTGTATATATAAAAGTAAGAGGTAGTCGAAGGACGTGGTGAGGGTATGAGAACGGCGGCGAATGCAGGCCTCTACTTATACGCCACCCACCACGGCCACCTGGAGTACACCCCACCAGCCCATGAAAACTGGACACCACGTAGTCGAACTCGACTCGATGTACGCCACTCGAGAACGAGACTCAACAGATCCTGACTATTTGGTTGGTTACTCACTGGAATCGCGGCGAGCGAGTTAGCTGCTGGTTTACCTAGTTAACCGTCTATTCTGCCGCAGAACTCTCAGTTTTATTCTCAGACAGATCCAGTTTGCTTTGTATCGTATCATTCGTCCTCCGTCATCTTACATCTACCGTTTCCACGTTTATGTGAATCTTTGTGTTTCTCTGTTCTTTCTCTTTCCTTTTTCACCTCCTTGTTTATATCGATCTTTGCTTTTTTACCATCGTAAAGATCGGTCGACCTCTTCTTCGTCTTCTTTTTGTTTTTTTTTTTTGCTTCTCTCGACGACCTTTGCAAAGATCATCGGACTTGTTCGTTTTCTCTTTCGTTCGCGACGGAGATTCGTTTTCTCGGGTGTTGGAGGAATCGCGGGAATTCCAAGGAGGTGTCGACTCGGTTTTTGTTCGGCGTAACCGCTTTCACGAATCGCGTGAATCATATGGCGGTGTTGAAAGGCACTGCTCGCGGCAGACGAGCGAAGATTATCGAACACAGACGCAGCTAGAACGTTGACAAAGTGAAAATGCTCGGTCTTCCTCCCAGCAACCGGCTGCTTTTCTTTCGCCTCGCTTCGAAGATTCCACGTTTCAAGGATTCAACTAGCATCGCTCTTACTTTCATCGTGTACCGCTACCTGTATCTATAGTATCTTCGTGGTTTGTTGCGCGAAATTTTCCGCCTTTTCCATCGAACGAAAGGTCGACAAGGATTAGTCGATCGCGTTTCCAGAGCTTCGCGATCGGTATCGTAGGTGTCAAGGCCCGGTAGAGCCTGCGAGTTCCGTAATCCTACACATACAAAGTATCGAGGCACAGCGACGAGAACCAGAAGGTAGGTGCCGCGTTAAAGGTCTTTACGTCTCGTTGCGCAAGAAGAATGTCGATCCATTAGGACCAGGCCAGGCCAGGCCATGCCACGATAATCCGCGATCAACTATACCCAACATTCGCATTGACATCGTTTCTTTATCATCTTTCTTCCCCCCACCCCTCTTCGATTACGTTTCTAATCATTCTTCTACGTAAACTCGTCACTCGAATCCTGCACGAAACTTTGCAACGCTGTTGTAGACTATTTGAAGGTATTAGAAATTTCAATAATCGATAAATCCGTAGTAGACGAATAACATGGGCAACCTTGCCGCTTGAGACCATTTTAGACACCTGGATCAAGGTTGGAATGTACACGTTGGATCGTTTAACGGTGTGTTGCGAAAGAGATTGGAATCGAAAGTGGAGGTTTGGTGTCTGTTGGAGGAGGATGGGATAAGATTAGACTGAAAGTCGGATATTTGGATATTTGAATGTGTTTGATCACTCGCTTCTCTCCCATCCGATGTAATTGAAAGTTAAACGATGCGTTTATTACGTGTAGCGTGATTACGTGTTGTAACGTAGATGCACGGGGAATCTAACTATATATAAACAAATAAAGAGGTAAATAAAGGCCGTGGTTGATACACGAAGCGACAGAAACTGCTACGAATATGTATAGCTACGAGACTTTCTCTCGACAAGGAGAGCACTCGTGCGCGCCCCTTTACCAAGCAAGCACGCGAAGCGACAGAGAACAATGTCTTCTCTCGTGCGTTATTACACTACAATGCGACCCAACCCGAGTCAAGTTAGGCTTGTTCCTCGATCGAGGCTAGCGAATACGACTTGTGCAAGTAAAGTCAAACGGCAGTTACGAATTCGCCTGGTCGTATATGGATGATGGATGAATTAGCCACGCTCGATTACCATTCAAACTGGCGCTTACTATATCCGCTGCACCTCGGACCTTCTGCGTACAAATCGAAGGCTAAATACGGTCGGCCATTGACTGTACGCGCCCGTGAACACAGGTGCGTCGTATACCAGAAATTACGACCGGCATTCTCCGGCCAGAAGGACGCTCTCTCGTTTCAACCGAGCTATTACCTTCGTTCTTGCCTTCGTTTTTTTTTCTTTCCCCAACTCGCGATCATCGCCAGCAGCGTTTTGCAAGGATATTCGTATTTTACTCGAATCTCTGCTACGCAAAACGCTTGCAAAATGAATCAAGCAGCAGCGGATGCAACTCTGTATGACGCATCTTGCAAACAGCTTTACGTAGGCATGCTTTTTGCACGAAAGAATGTTGGCGTAGGCAGATAGTAACCGTGATCCTGTTGTATGACACGTTTCTCTATGGTTCGCCTGACGTTCAAAGCGAACGATCGGATAGTCGAATCTGCAAGCAAGAAGCCACATCTTCGTACAGGTTTCGTCTTGCGGAACGCATCGAGTAAGAGAAGCTGAAGAAGTTAATACGAGGTGGTCTTGGATGTAAGTGTCCAATGAATACTCTCGGTATTCAACAAAAAAAGTTTATTAAACAGTCAACAGTCAACAGTCAACAGTCAACAGTCAACAGTCAACAGTCAACAGTCAACAGTCAACAGTCAACAGTCAACAGTCAACAGTCAACAGTCAACAGTCAACAGTCAACAGTCAACAGTCAACAGTCAACAGTCAACAGTCAACAGTCACGCTTTTTGAATGTGTTTGCTTTGCTGTTACGCTAGACCCTTTGCACGTTGCTGTTCGAAACGGAATGAATCTTTTGTTCAAAACCGAACGGATTCTTTTCTTTGTTGCCCCTCGATATCCCCACTACGCACGCGTTCGTTAGACGTCTTCTTCCAAATATTCGGAGAAAGGACCGTAGGGATATCGATGGTATATCGGGTATGTCGGCCTTACGCTTTGATGGTAAGCGCCTTGTGTCGCGAAGCCCTCGGAAAGTTCCGTCGTCGAGTGCCGCCTCTTATTAAGAGGATGGGTATTTTTCAAATTTTTTGTTGGAAGCTCGAACAACGGTATCGACAGGATATTCAGGTTGACCGTGAAATTTATCGATGAAATCACGACGGTTCGTACGAGATACATACGCGGCATAACGTATCGATGCACGCGTGTACGGGATACTCGCGAACGACTCGAGAACCTTGACTGCACTTTCGCGGAACTCGGCCTGCATTTCAATGGACCTTCGCGATTCGCGCGATTTCTCGATACACTTTCGAGAGACGTTTGTTCGTGGAATTTTTTCAAAAGTTATCTATAGAGAAATTTCCTCAATAACGTTGCAAAGTTCCAGAGGACATCGAGGTTGTTGTATACTATTCGCTCGTCTTCTGCACGTGAATCGACGTTGAAATACGAGTTTCCAAGGAAATTCTGAACACGGATGATGCTTTAACGCTAAGAGCCCACGCCTTTTCGATCGGCGATTTACAACGTGGCGATGCCGGATTCACTTTCTCCGTGTTCGCGTTCTAGGTAGCATATGTAACTACAAAGTTCGTGAACACGAGCGTGGCTCATCGAACGCCGCACCTCGTGCGTCATCCTAATCGAAATTAAGTTGGATGACAAGCCAAGATCGAAAGCGCACCGTGTGCACGGTACGGTGGAAGAACGCGATTGCAGAAATCGAATTTACGTTGGTTCAAGTTTGCCACTGGCTCGTTATAGCGGTGAGCAACTATTTCGAAATTCTACTCGTTTAGGTATGACGCGGACGACCGATCTTTTCTCCAGTTTTCGCCATAGGTTCGCGATGTTGGGATAGCAAACAAACTGCGATGCTTGCGTTCCTTGCACGGTGTAACGTTGTAGCAACCTACCTGAAGACAAATTCAATTTCTCGGCGCGGAGACAACGCCGTGTCCCAACATCGATGTAAATTATTTTAGAAATAAATCGACGCTCTTTCAATTTTATTACATCGCGATATCCTGCAACGCAAAGAAACAACACGTACGTCGTTACGCTCTTGAAAAAGAGTGTGTCCGAAGCGAGAAGAAGGCGCCGATACATTTCGTTTCTACTTGGGATTTGCTTTTACAAAATTCACTTTCTCTGGTCACGGGTGTGTCCGACGCTTCGAGTATAGCCAGGATGTGGTCGAGATCGAGGATATTGGCGATTCTTGCTCGATGTCTACGATACCGTTTCGTATTATCTACGGTTGCTGATCAGAGCTTCGATACAGCTCGTGCCTTCTCTCAAAATGTGACGCGTGTTTACCATCAGCAGCTGTATCCTAGAGAAATGAAATTTCTTCTTGCGATTCTAATTCCATATCCGAATACTATGCTCTGTCTCGATGGTAATAGCAGATGGACGCGATGGATGCGATCCGATTGGCCATTGCATCGGTGAGAATGCAGGGTATCGAAGTGAAATCTGCAAGTTGCAAAACATCCTCTCGACGTAAGGTCGAACACGACCAGCCCGTTCAATGTTAAGGACAGCCAAGAACCGGAATCTAAGACACGTGTGAATATCGTGGATGACTTTCGCTCTGCAACACAATAGGCGCCATTTTGCATCTTCCACGCGGCTTACGAATATTCGGCCGCAACAATGCGTTCGGCGTCGTTGATAGTTTTCGATTTCTTTGGGTAAGCGCGATGATGAAACCTGCCGAGAGGCGCCTTCAGGAATTTCATGGAAAGTGCCTTCCATCGTCATCGATTCTACCTCCCACCGGTCGACCGGTCCGGATGCCTTCGTTTTTATTTTCTTTCTTTTTCTCTTTTCATCCTCTTTTATCTTTTGGCGAACGAGTACGGCCAAATGATCGACGAGTCGTGGCATTTGCATAGTAGAGGTGAGAACAGTAACGCCAGGGCCATATTTGCGTCATACGGTTTCCTCTATTCTCGACTATCGTAAAACGGCGCGGTAAAGCCAACCGTTCGCCACACCATTCACCATGGCGAAGCATCCGTGAAAGTGGTCGTGTGCGTATATTTTTCTACGATACGTGGAATAGTCGTTAATTTATTACGTAAGATGATGTCGCCTTGATTACTCGTAGATCTTTCTATCGTCAACCAAACATTCTACTCTTCTTTCGTCTGCTCTTGACTATTTACGATAAGGAATGCGTCTCGGTAGGTACATTTCCCATTCTTCGATGCGTTCTTAGTCAGCAGCGTGGTGATCGGCGAGTCGCGTTTCCTTTTTTCCAATTTTTCACGATGATTAAAATAAGGCGAATCTCACGAACTAAGAAAACTTTCAACGCGCCACTTTGCTCTTGCGAGTGTGAATGCATTGATTCGTTGCAAGGAACTAGCGTCAGGGAAGATTTTACTGATACATATTCCGGTTTCGCAGAACCGGACATCAACTTGACCTAGATTTCGCGTTGACGATCGCCAATTTCCATTACGTTTCGTTACGCGGCCACCGCAGATGGCACGACCTTAACATTGGCGTGTACATTGCTACACCGTGGCAGGTAGGCGTTGTAGCCCGTGCATCGAACGATATCGATCTTGGAAAACCTCCTAAGGTTTCCTAACTCTTCGATGATTCTCCATGGTTCTTGATGAGTCACGTTGTAAATAGAAATTGAACAGGATGCTGCAAGAAGAAGGCGACTTTGCTTTTCGGTAATTTGACAAATCGACAGAAACCAACTCGAAAGTAATTAAAGTTGTGCACACATGCACGTCGTGGAGTAATCGCGTTACGAAACGTTGTAAAATGTAAGTTGTCTTTTAATGGATCGATACGCTGAAAATTAGGACGTGGATCGTACGTTTACAACTTTGCATCACAACGCCCTTACGTCGAACCTTTGGGACGCAGAAACGCGCACGGATACGATATCAGGGAAAGCGAACAAGGATCTCCGCTCGGAGAAAGTCCTTTCCTCTTCCTCTCCATCGAGCAACGCTTCGTTTTATTCTGGGCCGTCGGCCGTATTATCGCGCGAGACGTAATGCTCGTGTTCAGAGATCGTAAACAACGCGTTTGTATGCCGTGGGCCCTAAATTCTCGCCACGAACCAAGTGAAGAGGATTCCGTAACATATCTGGAAATGAGGAAGTCTCCGGCGCAAGTTTCTCATTCTTCGCTTTCGTCTTATTCTAAATCATAGTCATCGCACATCATGCTCGTGTTCACAGGTCGTAAACAACGCATTTGCACGCCATTACACAGCGTGACCTGTGAATTCGTGCAACGAACGAAGCCGAGAAGATTGCCCGACGTGTGTAAAAATGAAGCACGGCGAATCATCTACAGGAGATGAAAGATGCGGTGGATTTCGAAGAGGCAAAAAAGTTCTGCATGAAAGGGGGGAAGAAAAAATATACGTTGCCCGGAAAAGGGGAAAACTCGTCGAGATAACGCGAGGAGGAACGTGAAATGATAGATGGAATGAATTTGAGTGTCGAGGAAATGAAGATGTACAAGCTGGTTAGAAATAGAGAAGAAACGGAGGAAAAGAAGGAAAATCACGAACACAGAAGCTTAAGAGCGGAAAACAAGGGTGAAGATTTGTGAACCTTGAATAAAAATTATGTTTTGAATTACAAGGTCTAGAAACAAAAGAACTATAAGTAAATTTCTATTCCTGTTTCTTGTAACCTCCAGCTACAGCTACAAGGTTAACATTTTGGTAATGTCCTTTGCTATAAATATATGAACGTGCTCCCTATCATAGCTTCTTCTATTGTATTGTGTTTGTTCGACCAGTCGCGAGGAAACGCATCAACGGGGGTCGTAAATTCCCGTTACGATTAGAATAATCGACACCGCGAACAGTTCGATCCCCGTATTTCGGTTAGGACAATGGGGGTGGTTGTTTTTGTAGAACACTGCGGTTGACAGGTTATACTATATATTTTCAACGACGATGTACACTTTATATTTGTATAACTCTGATGTGTATCTAAGATGTGTATCTGAGGTGTGTAGCTGAGATGTGTATCGAAGATGTGTATCAGAGAGGTGACTGCTCCATAGGGGAGGAAGCAGTCAGGTGTTGACCGTCCGAATATCGTAGTAATAGTGAAGATGCGTTCTCGTAGAATTACTGAAGAAAGCTCGGGGTGGTCTTGTTCATGGGAAAAACCAGCTTTCCCGTTAGGGAAATATTCGCTTTTTCCGTAATTAGTACGAACGCATAATAAACCTAAGGACTGTTCCAGGGATCATCCAGAAACCGATAACACTTACAGGAATAATGATTCCTTCAGGGTCAAAGGAGTTAGTTATGAATATCAAGACAAAAGGTAAACTAAAAGCCTAGGTTTATGGTGGGTACGTAACATATTGTAACACTGTAAGAGCGAGGATCTGAATCAGCATACGCTGTACTTATATTTATACCTTTATTTATTTCAATATATTTTTCTATTACAAATTTATCCACTCGTTATTCTATCAGTCAACCTCAACAATCAGCAACTGACGCATAGGTAAAATAACAGGGAGACAAAGGATAAGCGGAATGAACGAAGCGTAACGAGTAGAATTTGTATAGGAAGATATTTAGAGACAAAGAGGGAGAATAACCAAAGAATCGATACAGCTGTCGTATTACCGTGTTATGTTCAGTTTTAATCAGTTCTAACTTTGTTTCTGTGTATATCAAGTAAAGCCAAGTTCAATTACTTGACCGTCAGCCTGAGATAAGTAATCAAGTCTGCAACTTAATTCTATTATTCTTCACTTTCGTCTTATTCTAAGCCGTAGAATCTCGTTTCTTCGCCTACAAAAGTAAAGCTGACGGTGTATTTTTCACGCGCTCTTTCCACTCCTTTCTCTACTTACCATCGTCGATCTTTCTTCAACGACTCGATGCCTTTTCCGCCAAGTGTTGTAAGAGGCGTCGCGTTCGAAACGTTTTCAAGAGCATCGAAAAGAACGATAAATCCGATTATACGTGCCTTTCAAGCAGGTGAGCACAAGAGCTGACGAGCTCGGCTAAATGAAGTACAATTACGAGTTATTCTCGTCGCGCAGACGTATATTTGCCTGGGGGAAATGCACCATACAGCTCATAACGAGCAACCGAGCACGCCGCGTTACAGTTTTGTGCAATATAATGAGAAATAATACCGTTGCATTTCTATAATCGTTTCCTCGTTTCGCAACAACTTTCCGTTTTGCGACACGAACCGTTGTTCACTGTCTTCTCCCGTTGTTCTCCTGAGAATACAATTTATGCTCTCTTTTAGTCCTTAGCGCACTAAGGTGTGGTGTCCTAAGACATGACTTCCTTCCAATTTCTTACCTTCATGTTTCCATCCTCCGTTTTTCACGACCACAGCAGCTTCTCTATTCCCTTAGTCTATGGCTTTTTAAAAATCCATATCGATTTTTGTCGCGTTGCATTCAAATTTCAAGTCTTACGAGGATTTCCATGTCGATTTGTAATTCGATAAAACGATCGCGCTGTGTTTGGTTAAATGTGAAGCGTTCAGCCAACGTCTGACAAGTCTTATTTAACGACACTCGTAGTTGATAGATTCTGTCGAACGAAATCGACCATTCTATACGCAATAGGAACGCATAGGAATGAAAAAAGATCGATAATCTTTGCAAAGTAACTAAAAACCACCGAGAACACGTTCTGCGTGACTTCGTTGGTATTACGTTTCTGTAGGTTACTTTCTTTCTTTTCGCTTTTTCAATAACCCACGCGTTTATGTTACAAAGACCTTGATAGACGACAGCCAATAGCATGACTAATTATTAATAATTGCTTTGAAAAATACATTTGTCCTGAAAAGAATTCCTCACAGGATTAATACTTGCCGCGACGAATAAAGTATATCGATCATGCTATCAAGGATTGATATAATCGACACGTGAAAATCCCTAGCTAGAGAAGTTGCAGCGAATAACTTTTCGGAACGACTGGCGACACGAGATATTTGAAACTTTCTAACGTTCGGGCAAGCTCGAGAAACGTTTACGCAATTTCCTTCCGGCAATAGCCTTACTTTCGATCGTCCTCGACTATGTCATACTCGATCGAACAGAAAGGTTCGGGACTGATAACTTATCGACGTTCTACACTTTTGCATACATCTTCTCGATCGCGTTAGAAAGCGTAGTGGCGTTAAAATGGCTTGGAACAGCGATTTTTAATCTGCCACGAGGTCCTTGCTCGCGTCGTTTTGTCCAAAAAGTTGGACACTGTACGGGTACTAACGTTATAACGTTTAACTTTCGAGGATCTCAAGTTCGAGTTGGATGTTGGTGGCTCGTGACGACGGAAAAATGATGTAAAGGGGGTCCGTGGTAGACAAAAGGTTAAGAACCACTGGCTTAGGAGAAGGCGCCACGTACACAGATGAGAAGCACGATCGTTATTAGCGTTGCATCTGCCGCAGCTGCAGCCGCCGACTTCGACGACATTATCGAAAGGTCAACGTAGCACTGGTCGTCTCTGGACACGAGTCACGAATATATGCATGGCGAGGTGCACTTTTAAAAGTCACTTGCACGTGATGCGCCAAGTAGGCTCTTGGGTCACGTAGACGTGTAATATATTCGATTTTATAATAGCTGTTTATCTCGGTAATTGGTAATCGATGGAAGGAAAAATGCGCCAAATATCTTTCACAGTACGTGGTAGTTAAAACTAGCAATTGAAAAACTAGACGTTAAAACGAACGATACCCTTTTTTTTATTTTTTTTTTATTATTTTATTGCAATTTTACAATTTGTCCAGTGGGACATTTGGTAAAATATTATATTTTAAATATACATAGCATGTGGATGATTACCCCCAGCGGGGTACCATCTTCGTGTTTGTTAGGTTATATCCTTTGTGAGCCAGCCGGTCAACGATACGTGAAACTAAAAAAATTGATCGTCATTGTAACGATTTTTATAATCATTGGGAAACCTACAAATAAACGCGCTGTGTAAACGAAGAAGAAAATAGGCAGATTCTGTTGCTGAATTCGCCGATTTAGGCGAACACGTTACATAACCTGCAACACTGCCGTGACAGGAATCGATCGAGACCTACAAAGTTGAAGTCGGTTAAGCCGTTTTGAAGTTGCAGGGCCAAACGACGAACATACATCGAGGCCAAACACGATACTCTCCTCCTAGCGTAGTTTTGCCAGGGTAAAAGGCTTTTAAATATTAAAATAAACTGGCAATTTTCTCCACACTCGGTTGAATATTTTTGACGCTCTGAATAAATTCGACACTTCGTAATTAGAAAACTGGTGGTTTTATTATACGAGAAATTCAATTAACCGAACAACAGTTTTCACACGTCCAAGACTTCACTGTATTATAGCGATACATTTCCGGAGGTTAATGTAACAATGGAAACGGTCGTGGTTTGTCTATATCGGTCGTGTACCGTGGTAGAGGTCGAGTGAAACGGGAAATTCTTAACGGAATGTAGTCCCAGTCAAGGATTACCGGTGAATAGGACATCTATCATTCGCGATCCTTAATTAAATGCCATCGACTGGAAGATACGTTTAGCTTTTTATTTCTCTAAATAGCGTTCATCGACGGCAAGCAAATTTTTAGCTTAATAACGTAACAGTGTACGTAAGCGACAGTAACGGCTAAAATTAGAACACTCGTAGCTATTCGAACATAAACACTACACATTAAGTTCCGAATATATGCAAACTTTCTAAATATTTCGTTAGGATATTCCAGAGGTCGAAAACATTTCTTATTTTCTCACGTTTGGAAAATATTTTTTACGCCATGTTAAATCGTAAATTAGAAGACAACGAAACAACATTATCGATTATCCTCGAATAATAATACGCGTTCAAGTCTAATTGTGTACGCAAGACACCGTAAGAAAGTCTGTCACTGATAAAGCGATGTGTAATCGAAACAATCATTTTTCAGATATTTTATTCAAATAATTGGCAAGCGTATGAAGTACGTTTTGAGAAAAACAACTTCTCCCGACTTCTCCCGACGACATTTCTCGATTTCTCGATTTCTCGAGATCGCTTCTCAACGTCCTCCCGTGTTATCAGACCGGTGACGCGACTCGGATGGTCTTTGCGAGTGAAATGCTTCTCGCAAAGGCTTCAAGGCCGACGAGATACTGCCTCTCACTTTCCTACCTCTCGCGTATACACAACAGTGCCTGGTCGAGTTCGCCTTTCGCCCTCTCCTCTTTTCCTCCTTTTCTTCTTCTTCTCCCATTCCATCCACTTCCTTTCCATCTCTCATGTTCTAGTCGCCTTTCTACCAATACGTTTGATTTTCTAGCTCCTTTGTATTTTTCGACGGTATATCCCGTTTGCTTTCAAAATTCTTACCTTATGCGTACTTTACGCTGCAAAAGGTCATCATTCTTTCAGGTCATAGCGCCTGCGTGAACATGGCTAAATTAACAAACATATTAAAGGGGAAGACGGATAGAAGTAGAAGCGGCAAAATGATGCGACGAAGACGAATCGTCGATGCCAAGTGTGTTCTACAAACATGATGGTTGTAAGGCTGTCGGTTGCTAGCAGCGAGATTTCAAAGTTTGGGAGTGGTGCACGCGCGAGATGTATAAAAGATGAGAATGCGAGAGTGCAGATGGAGCACGCCCTCGACATTCCAAAGTCGGTGGTTGGAATTTCTCCTGCTTACATCCCACACCATTCTCGCGGCTATGTAAATACGCCCGAAGGAAAGTAACTTACGAGATAAAGATCGTGGCGTTAGTTGTCGATTCCTAGACTCGTCAAGGTTAGTCACATTGTAACGCTCACCAGATCTCGAAAATTCCAATTCGAAATCCATCACGTTACACCCGTTATAATTAATAAATTATGTACGTATTTTCCAAGTGTTTGTTTCTAGAAATTTTATTGTTATTAATTTACATTTATACAGTAAGTACCTTGAGTATTCGGTGAATGGCAGCCTCCTTCTATATACATGTCATAGTTTCCGAAATGTACTTTTAGTACGCAAATGTTACACGAGTATCTGGCGCTTTTCTTTTGCCGCGCGTTCATTTGTCGCGTTATAATTTTTCAAACGCGGATTATAAAAGAGAGACTTTCGTTGCAAGTTTCGCGTGTTCGTCCGGAAGAAGGGAAAAAGCTCACGCCGCTTCGAACAGATCGACGTCGGTCGCTGCAATCCTTTTAATTGTTTCGTTCCGCGTTCAAGTCAAACAAAGCTGGAAACTCGCACCCCTTTCTACTATCGATTTATCCTCTGCGATAAGGTTTCGGTTTCACTTGCACCTCCTCTCGTTGGGTTTCCTCCACCTCTTCTTGCAAAGGTTTGCTTCCCCTGGATCCTCCGAACCTGCCGCGTCCCGATGATTTCGCTTCATTCGCACCGCTGGCGGTGCTTTTGCTGCGGCTGTGCGTGGTCGCTCTGGAAATCAGAACATTTCATTATTCGTAGCCCACTGAACAATCATCTTCCTGCTCCTCGTCTTATACATAAGCAAACGTATGATATTTTATATTTCTGTAACTTTGTTAATTTTTTCATTTCGAAAAAGCTGTCCTGGACGAATCGTAATAACTTTAAACGTTAACGATGGCGTGACTGCTGTCTTAAATATCATTGCCTCTTTTTCCTGTTATTTACTCGTATGTGGAATAAAGTGCCATTAATGTACATGCGAGAGGTTAATATAAAGTCGTGTGCTAGAAAGACTATTAAAAATTCTGCGTCATAGTTACTTGGATTTTGGTGTTGTCGATTCCGAGGCGGCTTGCGTACCAGACGTTTCTCGGTGCGAGGGTCCTACTTGAGCTCTTCTTCTCTTTAACGCGGCTAAGAGATCCTGGTTCGACCTTGAAACCAAAGCGGTCTTTTTCGTTATCTTATTCGAACAGTGTATTCGTTGTCCGAATTGGTGGAAAATTTCAAAATTTCTATCTCGCCAGAAACCATCCGCGAATTCCAAATTCTAATGATCGATGTTCCAGCAATCGAGATTCCGCGCTGTTCCACCATAACACGCTCGGAATTCTAGACAATGGAAGTTGCGATTACCTGAAAGGTCTGACACCGCCGCGAACTTTCTTCGAGGATTCGGTGGTCGTGGTGGGAATTTCTTCCTGCTGATCTTGATTATCGTCGAATTCCTCTTCGCCCTCTTCCTCCGCTTCCACCGGCTGCTCGACCGCTTTGGCGGTGGTCGATTGCGCCTGGAACGAGAGAGACAGAGCACGTTTATCGGTTCGGTTCGATGGTTCGTTCCAAACGAGTCACAACTCACCGGCGCTGACGATTTCCTTCCAACGTTTACTCGTCCTCGCGAAGATAATAGTCCACCCAGTCGACCGGAGTTCGATCTAGCCGGTGCAGGGGTCACCGGAGCTGCCGGCTCTTCCTCGTAATCGTATTCCTCTTCCGCCGATCTGACCACGGCTATCAGACAGCTGACCACCACCAATCTACAAAGCAAACACGTTGTAAATACAGCAATTGTTGCTCGGACAGTTGTTGCTTGCCAGTGCAAAATGAACTCGCTAATAATGAAAATTCTGTTACTGTACGGCGAACAGCATAACGGAAACGATAATGATAGATTTTTTACAGATGGTCGTTAACACTTTACCGACCGATAGCCGATTAATCGGTGTTTGTCACCGACGCTTACCAACCGATAGCCTATTAATCGGCTTTTTGTCACCAACGTTTATCGACCAATAGCCTATTAATCGGCCTTTTGTCACCGATGCTTATCGACCAATAGCCTATTAATCGGCTTTTTGTCACCGACAATCTTCCTTATTATTTGAGCAGTAATTTGTTATTTAGTACTAAGGTACCTTGCGTCAGTTGCGTTGCTTTGTAACACAGTTTTAAACCAATTTGGAAAACTTACCGTTCGCGATGAACGAAAAGAACGGTATTAAAGAGTCTAAACCGAAACAAAGCCAGCGCCAGGGAGAATCCACGCCTGAGCTGCCGGTCGGACGTGCGTATGCTGTTGAACCGCTAGCGGTCGGTAAAGCGTTAACGTCGATTTAAACGGTTTTCCAATGTTGCCAATGTTTTTTATTCGCTCGTATCAGCGGATAGTCGTTTGTTCGGTGTTGTCGCGTGTTGTACGGATACGATCGTCGAGTCGGCATTGGTCCATTGCATAGAATGGCCGATTTACCGAGTCGATACGTATCCACAGATATTTTACAGGCGAATTGATTAGGTAGAGCTAAAAATTTGCCGCTTGCCGAGCAAACGATTATATTTTAACGCCAGCTTGGCCTAGTTACGACGATAAACGTGCACTGCAAGTGCAGAATCTCGCCAAGTTGAAAAGCGAAGATGTTGAGCGATAGTGAAAGGAAGCGCGATGATCGTGCACACGGAGGATAGCTCAGGGCTAGGAAACGCTTTCGTTCCTGACGAACGCCAACGAACTGAATAATCGATCGCAGCTGCTCTCGTCCACTTCCTAGTCGGCGACGCTCTCTATCTTTTCGACCATCGAGACTCGAACAGTTGCACGCGAACGTGCAAATTTCTTCTTACCAAACTATGGATATTTACGCCACCTTTTATTAGTCGAATATTTCAGCAAATTCTTATCGGAACACTGCCAACATTTGTAGAAATTCGTATCTATATATAAACGTTCTAACGTTTCATACGAGACCGATCTAATAGGATGGCCCGATCGAACAAGAAAGAGAAGCTTGCTGAGCGTGTTTTAATAAAAGTTTTATCCCCGAAAGGAATCAGGTTGGTTCCGCGAAGCGTTAACGCGTCCCTCACAGGATATCGGACTCGTCGGTCGTACAACTTTCGCCAAGGATCGAAAATAGAATCCGAGGACGTTGCTCGTCCTCCCGAAGGAGGGGAATCTGGTGTGTGCACGGGGATCGTAACGTACGATCGGTGGACAAAACCGGCGTGCGCCGGAGAGCACGATACTCGCACGCTTGTCGTTGTAGATCCGCGTATACACCAGCTGAATCGTGACCTGTGACATTCACGTACGAAACTCACTTTCTCTGGCTTGGCTCGTGCAACTCGCGCTACTCCCAGCATTTGTCGCCCCGTTTCGAGTACGAATCACGCGAGTACGTGAGACGGCTGACAAATGTCACGGGAACTAGCCGAAACTCGTGGCCCGCCTCTACCTCTAAAATAACATTCACCGAAAAATCGGTGAAACTCGATCGCCTCTACATACATATGTATACAGGGTCCGACTGAATAACGAACAGCACGTAGGAATCGGGCATGAGGTGATTCCTTATGAAACAGAAGAAAATACGCCTCCGTAAACCTTCTTGGAAAACTTGGGCCAAGTTGGCCGAAGAATATAAAACAATGGCTTTTCGTAACACGATTTCAAAGTAGCCGAGAAATTTCAAGTTTTCTCGGATCAACCGAATAAAACGTGATTCCACGGTCAAAGGATTAGGTGTTTCGTGCTTTCTCGTGTCCGGCCTTATCCTGACGCAATTCTATTGCTCGCTCCAGCAACCGTGATCGCGGTTGTGACATAACGTTACGGTTGTTCGTTTTCGTGGTTACTTGGAGAAAAATATGAAAGAACGCTGTTGGTGCACGTTCTTTCGTCACGTACGGCGAGAAATTACACGCAATCAAAATTTCGATGGCTTTCAAAAACCGTTGCGTAAGGTGACTCGTCTTTTAACTGGTCTTGCCAATGTAGCGATAGACGATGCACGTAGATAATGTCAAGGGAAAGCAACGGTAACTGAGAATCGAGAATAACTGCGCGAGACACGTTGCGCGATGTTTGCAATCCTGATTCGTTGATTATTATTATTATTACTACTACGTTTTAGATGGCTGTGTTTTCTAATTGATTTCCTGGTTGAGAACAGGATCGAACGGTCTATCAGCGTTTGCATAACGCATTTCTCTATTCTTTTATTTATTACTCGCTCGCTCTGCTTGCACTCGCGTGGCGATGGAAATTCGCTCGAGCCTGATTTCAATGATCACTTGCGACAGATACCGAATACCAGAGGGCTTGAAACGTGTAGCTCGTTTAACTACACCTTTCGAAGGCCTTGATTCAAAGTGGAAGTCGAAAGGATCACCGATTCAATCACTGTCTATCGTAAATACCCGTAATCCGTAAATGTCGCTGTATCCAAACATTTGCAACGTCTTGCGCAAATTTCAAGCCAGGCTACTACTCGGAAAAAGGGACGTGACACGACGATCGAAGGAAAATATGCAATTTTCGAAAGATCGCTGCTCGAGAGAGCAGGAAATTTGAGAAAATACTCGTATTATTCTACGTGGAATCGTAGCACTGGTCACGGGGAAAGTGCAAAGATTCGCGCGAGCAAAGTAAAAGGCAAGAGTGAGTTATTCGCGTTATATTGGATCGCGGATGGAATACTTACGCGAAAATCGCGAGCTTCATGGTAGTGGTTGGTAGGTCGACGAAATGATGATGAACGAACGAAAAGCTGGTTCCGGAAGCTGCCCTGCTGCAACGCGTGCAACGTGGAAACGTGGATCGGACTGTTACCACGGGCGCGAAGCCGCGAAGAATGAATATCGTGTAGAGGGAACCGAAAGCACACCACTGCAATCGCGGAGGCTGTATACTTTGGAGTGCCGAGTCTAGTTTCCCCTTCTCTCTATATATATATGACTCTCTCACTCTCACTCTGGCACCAACCACCCGTGGCCGAACCCATCCACATCCACCTATCATGTATGCGACTTTGGTATATCCTGAGCCAGCGAAACACGCGATATCCACGCGATATCCACGCCATTGCCCACGCGCTCGTCCAATTTCGGTTAGAATCTTCCTTCGAGTTACGCGAGCTTCTCCTCCGACCTTCCCTCGCCGATAAATTTGACATTTTTCAAAAATTCGATACTTTACGCGAGCAGAGTCTCGTAGAAGAATCGAACTTTCACGCTTTCAAAGCGTGAACTTGGAACGTTGATCGAGTAACGTATCGCTGGAAAATTGCTTTTCCAGGGCTAGTGAATCACAGTTTGGTAACACGAAGCCGACTGAGCGAGCGATTGAGCAGCGATCGAATCGATCGTTCCCCGAAACGAACGAATCGGTCCGCTTAGGACGTGTTTTATAGTTAGATCGAGCGTAAGCAGTGAAAGTGAACGACACGGACCTCGTACCTGTCCGTAGGCAAGAATGCCAGATATCCTGCTATCGTCCCCTGAGTCCTGACTTTGTTTCCCTTTTACGATTATCAGTGTATTATTGCTCGTCGAAGAAACTTCTACTATTTACTATTACTTGCAATGGCCTGTCATGGCGCTTGCCTCCGTCGGATACGTTCTTTCATTGTCGTAACGCGTTTCAAGTACATATCGTTCTGAACGAAATTGAGAGAAACGTTGGGTAACAAAGGCGAAGGATTGGAAAGACAGCGTGCTATTTTTAACTTGATTCCACATAATCCTTTGTGTGCAATCGACGGAAATTCATTCGAGTATATGGCGAGAGGTCGTAAATTTCCAAGAGGCTAAAGAAAGCCTCCATGGTCTTGTTGGCTAGACACGACGATTATCCTTGAAATTCCACCGTGTCGTCCGTAGAGGATAAAGTTGTCTGACAGAGAAATTATTAACGATAGGAAGCTCCACGCTGTTTAGTTCGCTTGGTTATTGCAAAACATATAAAGAACACGATTTTTTCGTTTGACTTTTAGAGTTTCTTTCGATTTTGCATGTGACTCTGGAAATTTACTAACCTCTTAACCGTCCTGTTCATGCGATATACGTTAGTACTACGCATATTATTATTAGTTCTACATATTACAGTGGCTATAGTTCTATTCTGTTACAATGCCAACAAAATTTCAACTATAACGCAAATAATATGCTCATAAAAATTTCGATTATTTTCGCGAATCACTGTATCTATAACCTAATAATTCTAGAAGCAACAATTGACATCCACGAAGGGTAGCATCGTGTCGGCCTTCCTTCGATTCGGCTCGTGAATCGCTTTGTTTACCGATAAAATCAATTCCAGACAGGTCGCTGTTCGAACTCCTCTCGGCGTCGTCGCGGTTGGAAAGATATTCAGGATCTTCCGTGTGTAAATGTCAAGAGGTGTATTGCGGCAAGTACAATTGCGCGTTCCACATTTCAGCTGGCATTCGATACTATGTACGCGAGTATGTACATCGAGCTACCGTAATTCTCTTAATCCTTACAATTAGCATACCAAGGTGAAACGATCCACGTCCTTTACCAGGCCAGATTCTTAATTTTTTAACACTTTCACGACGTATCGCGGCTGGGCGACTATCGCGCTATTACGTGTCGCTTTATTTTTTCGCTTTCGCGGCTACGCGATTTTTTGTGTAAAGGCTTCTCATCGTTTCGCAGAATTCTGTCGCGTCTTTCTTTAATTTAATATTTTTTCAATATTTTGGTACACCCGAATTCTATTCGTTCAACGTTCCGTAAACAAAATCGAAGCGATACGAAAAAGCGTTCCACGTCCTCTCCTAGAAATCGGTCGGCTGTGTGTCGAGCCGACCCCGACTCGTATCGTTGGTAAAACTCGTGCTGTCACCTCTCGGCGATGTTCAGCAGCGTTCGAAAGGATTTTGCGATCCAAGGATTTACCATCTTTTCAGGATCGATCGAACGATCGAACAGAATCGATCTTGCGCTCGCTTACTTCGGTTTGTTGTTTTCTGCACGATCACTGCCACGCGAATTTTATACATTTTTATACATTTTCCCCGAGAACAAGGATATATTGAAATATTTTGTACCATGACATTTAATTCTTGCCAAATATTATATCGTTCTGTACATATTACACAGTATGAGCAACCGGTTTATGTATTACTTACATGTAATAAGTATTAAATAGTCCCATCGAATAAATATTTTGTAATCTCTACGTTCATTTTGAAAACGATGTAAATCCATTTTCCTTTGATTCGAGATATTTGCATCTCCGTCAATTGTCAAATCCAAATAAATTCATCATAGTTTCGAAAAGATTTATTGAGAATTAACTATATCTTTTTTCATGGTTATGTATGAATTTACGCCATCTTCAGAATGACTGTATCGTACAATTCGTGAAATTTTGATTGACTGAAATGTATGTTTTATGCTTTAATCCACTTTCGCTTATAAATAAGAGCAGAAAGAACAAAATGCTGTTCTTTCGTTTCAACATTTACTTATTTACCGTAACAGTATGCTTGTAAGGTTAATGTCAAGTACATTCTATTTTTTATTTCGGTGTTATGTAAGGCAATAAATGCATCGTATCCTTATATTTCCCGTGTGTAATCGGTCTAACGTTATTACCATGTGAAGGTGTTAACGCGTTGTTTTCAAATTTAATGTTGCAATTTCCCCGGATCGATGGATGATAAATCTAAAGTTCCAAATTTGTCTCCTCCAATGTTTTACAATAACATTGTACACGGAGCACTTCTGCGGGTTACAGGCAACCACCTGCTCCCAATTACACCACTTTCTAAATGAATAATCGTAGATTAACTTCATCGATGATCAACGAGATTTCGATCGATCAAAACAAATGAATATTTCGAGATTGAACTTATAAATTGCATATAAATATTAACGATATGTTTTTGCAAAAAATTTTACAATGCATTTGCATACGTCATTTTCAAAATAGGCGATCCTTGTATTCTCAGATTTCCTTCCAACTTCTACTTTGTAATCGAATTTCGTGCGTAACCGTATCAATGAAATTTCTAAATGTTTCGACAACGCTTATAATGTATTCGTAAAGATGTTTTTTTTTTTTTATTTAATAATTTACATTCGCAATTTATCCAATTTGGACATTTGGTAGAATTTTTTAGCTGTTTGATTATCATGTGGGTGGCTACCCCCAGCGAGGTACTCGTAAAGACGTGTGTACAAGTGTTGGAATACTTTCCAGTCTCGTCGAAAAGAATTTCGGAAGGACGAAGGAAATGGCGGCAAAAGGCGAGTGCCATTGAATTTCGTATTCGGCTTGGGCCGAGCAGTAGCGCCATCCGGTAAAGTAGCCGCAACGCGAACTAAAAGAGTCGAGCCTCTTGTCTGTCACTTGTTGCATCGCCGTCGGCCTGACATTCGTCCGCTCCGGGCCCGGCGTGCCTTTACCGGTGCACTCTCGTGATTTTTTATCTCCCACGTTCTTTTCTTTCCCCTATCATAGCTCACGCCGAATCGTCGTATTTTTCTTTCGATAACAGTGCCAGTTATTCATCAGAACTTTTTTCAATCAGCTACTTGTCAGTGTCGCGTGTTTTTTTTTCATCTCGCGTATCCTTGGATGTTCGTCGAAGTTTGCTGCTCTCGCACCAGTGTATCATTTTCCTTCATCATGGTGAGTAAACGATCTACGTTGATAGAACAGAGGAAAATATCTCCTATTGTACATATATATATATAGATTTATTATTATTTCTTTTTTATTTTTCTTATTTTTTTCTTTTTTGTAGATTATTTCTTTTACATTCGACTTTGTATATATTGCTTTTACTTTAATTCGATCCACGTTGGCGCGTAACTTGGATTATTCAAACGACACGAGCGATTGTTATCGATAGCCTGGATATGTTCGTTGATAGGAGGTCTATTTTAAAAAGCTTACTTTTCTAATTCACTAAGTATACTCGCGCAGGTGAAAGGTGAAAGAATGTGTCGGAGGTATACGGCAGGTTGTTCGTATTCACGACGAATCTCGTTGCTCCTTCGAAAGAAGGGAGTACAATGGCTGCGTAGAGTTAAGTGTGTTCACGCATGCACGCTTTATCTTAAATCATCTCTTCCTCTTCTATCTCCTCTGTCTCTCAAAATAATTCACGTTTAGCTCGATTCGATCGGAAAGATCGAAATCTCGCGAGCTGAGAAACCCGAGTTCTCCTCTACATCTACAACACGTATGTACGTGTATCGAACGTGTTGGTCGAACGCGTTTCGTTAAACTTCGTGAATGCTTAACTCGTGTGCCCCTATATCTGTTCAGCGTTGCTCTTGGGGTCGTTCCTTTGTTTCCTGGTCCGATACCTCTGTGCTCGGAACACGATGGACGCTGTACTACGTCCATTTCTCCGCTCTTTCTCTCTTCCATCTATTTCTGTTTCTCTCTATGCCTCCTACTCCTCCTGTTTCGTCTCATTCTCGCAAGCAACTCGAGTACGGCCGTTCTCTAGAAACCAGTTTCCAGCTGTCAGCGTCCAGTTTCACGTACGCGCGATATACCTACCTACGTGTGTATATAGCTACATAGATATGCGCGGTATATATATGCAATGATTTTTCGTTTCTCGATGCACACCGCACGAGTGCAGCAATCTCGCTGACCCACGGCAACCTCCGTTGCAACTTTCGTCGAAGCGGTTGCTGCATCAGTTTTTCGCTCGCGTCTTACTTGTTAGATTAGACCGCGCACTTTTGTGCATATTATCGCGTTGATGTTCGCAGCACGCAGCTTCCGTGTAGATTTCCAGATTTCCAAAGGAAAAACTAGATTTACTGTGCTAAGGAGATTCCAAAATCTTTTACAGAATACGCATAACATATTCGTGAAAAGCCTTTACGAGCGTCCGACAGTACTTCCGCAACTACATTTCGCACTCTAGAATTTTCTTTTTCTCTTTGAATTCGAATGCTACGTTCGGGTTCTATGAAACGAACCGTAAATCTTCGAACAAAAAATGTGAGAAGACAGACAGGCAACTCGGGAAGTTTTCGCCGAATACCTGCAACTAAGAATGCTTGAAATCGTACGAGGGGATGGCGGTTTGGTCTCACGTGATTCCTCCTAATTCCACATCTTCAACGACCATCTGCTCCTCCGCATACTTTGCTTTCCTTCGCAGCTCCCTGCAGCCAGCCATTCCTATCCTCTTGATTTCAAAGAACCGAGACGTTCCTCTGGCACAACAGAGAAAGCAGAAGCTACGAGTAGGTATAAACACAACGGTCGAAGACACGGTATTCCCCCGGTACGAAACGAGAACGATCACGACGACTACGGCGGATTTAAGCCTCCGACACTTGAATCACAGCTCCCTCCCTCTATTTCTCTGTCTCGTTCTTCTTACAGCGCTCTTCCTGTACGTGTTACAGCCGTCTCGCTTCTATGAATGAATTCGAGAACGTAAAGCAGAGGCTCACGCATCCGCCTATTTTGGTGCAGACGCGCGCCCTTCGACTTTCGTTAGGGGAGAAAATTATTTCGGTCGAGGCGAGCTCTTTTCTCCGACCGCTGTTTTATCCCATGTCGAACGACTAACCTTGCTGTATTATTTTCGCGCCTAGAAATGCCCATTATCGAGAAAGAAAGTTTCATTGCAGTGAAATTTCATACGAAGAGCTAAGCAGTGCACGTAATCGACGCGAGTTACGTAAACTCTTACTGGCTGAGGCACTGGCTCGGTACCTACGACAGGCAAGTAGCAAGGAATCTGTTGGGTTGGAAACTAAGCGATTGCGGATTTTGTCATTAGGTGGTAATGACAAAGTCCGCAATCACTTAGTTGCCAAGCCAATAGTAACTTGCCGTGTGCGAACACCGAAATTCAGAAGTTGATATTTACAGTTTGCTGATTCTATAAACGCGAACTATTGTTCGGCCTAATGTCGGATATTTGTTGAAAGAGCAAAGAATTTCCGAGAGACCCGTAGCACGTAAATGCGATCGTTAAGATTTGTCTTTCTGTCATATGTCAACAATAAGAAAAAATCTAAAAAGTTGTGGTCGGGCCTTAAACGTTTGGTAACAAGTTGCTTGCTCGTTACTTGCCACTTGACTGGTCGTGGCTGGACCAGACTCGGGAGTTGTCGACATCAGGCTAAGACAAACTTGCACCATTTTCTTTACGACAAACTACAAGTTATCGCGAGATTGCACGTTTATTAGTATTAACACGTTGACTGCCACGACAGCCGTATTCGGGTGTCAGCAAAGTTTCTGGTCAGGCCACGAAACCCATATTCGGGTGTCGCTTATTTGACTACTTGCGAAGGATCGTCGTAGATATTTGAAAAGATATTCCATAATAATAAAACTGTTGAATTGTTATAAAAGTAATACGAAAATGGTTTGTTATAAAAGTAATACGAAAATGGTTTATTAAAAGAATTATTTAGCATGTAAAACTTTAAAGCATTCTATGCATAGCTGAGGTTGGTCGGGACAATTTGGTCAATAAGTTGTTGTTTTCTTCAAATTCTTTCGTGCCTTTGTTCGGTCCATTCGACGTCTTTTATTTGCATAACATAGTTTGCATGCGCGTGTAATGCTTCTTCCGCAATCATAAGCCTCGTAAAAGCTTTCTTTTTCACTGCTATCTGACTTACTAAGAAATAAGTTTTCAATTTTTCTTCTCGACATTGCAACGAATTAGGCAGAGATTTTAAGTTATACCGTTCGTTGCTCGGCCAAGATTCAAACTGATTTCGTAGAAAGTGGAGAAATGAGAAACAAATGCGAAGGAATGGAAAGAAAAGAAACGAGAGGTAAGACCACCAGATGAGCGACTCGAATTATGAAAATATCGATGGGAGCACCGAGCAGAGAACGCTTGGTACTGCAGCACGCCTGGCCTGACGGAGATTTTTTTGAAAACAGGCGTGGCAGTCAACGTGTTAATCGTAACAGACGGTGCACGTGTCCGAATATCACCGCGAGTAACCGTATTCGAAAGAAATTCGAAGGTATCGGGAAGAGCAAGGAAATTATAGCCGGAATGGGCGAGATACGCGTGCCTCGTGTTGCACGAGAGCGCGTGTCTGCGCGTATTATCCAGCCAACGACGTTTCCTCGCGTAATTGCACGTTTCAACTCTATAAATATTAACGAAGAGTGGAAGAAACGATGCTCGTCTAGACGACCAAGCCTCGAACCGTTAGCCGAGACATAGCGAGAACGTTTGCCGCTTTCTCGCTCGCTTCTATAAGAAGCTTCCATTCCTTCCAGAAAAATGCTCACACTCACGCACGCTGGATGTGTGCATATGTACATAAGCAGTACTACCAACAAAGAATAGCGCGAAGTGTGCCTTGCACAAAAGCGTATTACTTTTCGAAGAAACTCGACGTAGATAAGAAAACTTGGCCGTTTCTTATCGATAATAACCAGCGGCGCGGCAACGTTCCTGATCGCTTTCTACGCTATTCACGGTATATCGCCTCGCCCTTTTTATTCTCCTGTTTATTGCATTACTTCTTATTATACCTACACGCTCGCTCTACGATGCCATTAGCCGAATCAATTTCTCGTTTTCGATATTTCCTCTTAATGCACCTACGGTTTAAGGCAGTTTCTCATTCTTTCGTTGTCGTCGGTGTCTCGTAATATACGACAAATCTGATTAGTCCGTGTGAAGAATTTGAACACGTTGAAGCTTATGCGACTTGTTGTAAATAATCCTGCCGTACGTGTAGGATGTCGCGCATGAGTATTTGGATACTTTCAATTATAGCAAATATATCAAATATACTTCTTATCAAGTTCTTTAATCTAATTCTTGTGCCTGATCTTATCTCGGCCAGCTATATACAGTTGGTTGATACCGATAAACACGATAGACGATATTAATTAGTGTAAATAAAAAAGTATGAAGAAAACTAAGGAGAGCGAAGCTAAGTGAAGTGAATTTAATTGCATCTGTTGGATGTTGAGGTTTTGCAATTATTTTTCAATCGATCCAGATATTCTCCTTATTTCAGTCTCAATTTACCATAATCACAAAGATGGTACCCCGCTGGGGGTAGCCACTCACACGATAATCAAACAGCTAAAAAATTTCACCAAATGTCCAAATTGGAGAAATTGTGAATGTAAATTATTAAATAAAAAAAAAAATTTACCATAATATTTAACGACTTGCGGCAAGAAGTAAAAAGTTAACCAGACCTCCTACTATTACAATGTTGAAAATATAATATTGGGTTGGCAACTAAGTGACTGCGGATTTTATCAATACCACCAAATGACAAAATCCGCAATCACTTAGTTGCCAACCTAATAGAAATAGTGAATATTTCGATTGAGTTGTACCGAATGTTCAGCTGCTTTTTATATCTCTAAATCCTAAACTATCGAAATCATTGAGACGTGTTCTATTCTCTGTCGTTGCTAGACTGCGGATATTTATGCAAATTCATATCTGGCGACTAGGAAAGTAGTACCTAGACAGCTATTTGTTCCACTGAACGAATATTCCAACAGATACTATACCTTTTTTTATTTTATCTTCTTTTATTTTTGCATATTATATGACATACTCAATCATACTTGCACCTTTCAATTTCTGCCCTTAAAGGATAAAAAATCCACTGTCTAATAATTGCAAATCGAAATACCAAGAGCTGCAAGCTTCGCGTTCTTTTGTTTCTTTCTTCGAAAACGCTTGCCGTCAGTGTCGATAATGTTTCGCACATGTTGCACAAGCAGTCGTTTACCTTGCGGCTAAATCGCGACACGGTTTCCCCAACTCGCTCGCTCTCGGCAAATTGTATTCGGCCAGGCCGTGCGCCTCGACGAGACAAAAGTCGGCGAACGGAATTGGCTCGGAACGAGGTAGACCGCTTTGGACAGAAGATCGTCGGGATCGTAGGGATTCAGCGCGATCGACACAACTGCAAACGACCGTATATCGGTGTCGAGGTCGACACAGTCGATTCCTTTTATTCGCGAAAGCTGATTAAATCGAGAGAGAATTCGAGACGATGGTAACGGAGAAGGAGAACGTTCGGGGAAAGCAACCAGGGCCTCGTTATTCTTTGCTCGCTTACTATCAGGGGTGTTGCTTATCGTAGTTCGTAGTACGCATAGGTAGTGTTCGGAATAGTTGGCAGGTCCGTGGAGAATGGAGAGTCGTGAGATGATGTGAGAATGATCCTAAATAGACTGCAAGTATACCTGTGCAATTATATCGGTTTATGCAATTTCGCATTCTTATTAACACTAGAACTACCGATAGCTAACGCGAAACTATTTTTACCAAAACCAGTGAAAATGATTGGTCTTTAAAAAATATCTAATAATAGAATATTCTTATATTTATTGATTTATTACTTTCTTACGGAAGGAATTCCATGTTATGTAGTACATTTTTGCCATTATTAATCCATCTGGGGCCATGATCCCTAAACGAGGGTCGACACGTTTATAGAATTGTAGAACCAGTCATTTTGGCTGGTGTGGTATTTCTAGTGTTAGCATCCAGCGATCCAGCGATCGATCCGGAATTTTCCTGATAACTGATATCCTCATATCGAATGATACGCGGTAAAAATTTGAAAAACGTGTGGCAAGTTGTAGAAAACGAGGAAACTGGTTAACTGGGCTTCGATAATCAGATTGCAGCATCCTTTTACACTCTGACAAGTATCAGTCATTTTCACTGGTATTGGTATAAGTAGCCTTGGTACAAAATTATTTTCAGTTTGAATACACAGAAAACAAAATAAAATTCATCATATTATTCTTTTAGTTATCGTTGCGAAAGTCATTACATCATCGCGGAAAAAATATAACACGAAGTAGGAATTCTAAAATAAAATTACAAAACCAGTCAATTTGACTGGTGTGGTAGTTCTACTAGTGTTAATACGTAACATGTGTACACGGTGTAAATCCATAAATATGCGTCGATAGTGTCCGGGTATTTATGGGCGGGATTGTGCATGCAAGATGTTTCGAACTTAAATGGTCACACCGCGAGACTTTGATCTACAAGCAGAAAGAAGGAAAAGAAGAAAAGGATGTTGGTAATATCTGGAAAACTAAGGCGGTAATATGCATAGGAGAAAGGTGGTCAGAGTGTTGACCTAGGCAACATATTTGAAGCTCGTGAAAATCAGCGAGGAGGAAATTAATGTACAGACAGAAAGAAGAAAAAATGCTATGCAAAGTTATTGAAATTCAGGAAAATTCTCAGGATCGTCGTAGCGTAATTAATTCCATTGTTCGTTAATGCGAAGCATGTGTCCGTCCGCAAGGACGATATTCTGAAACGAAGAATTAAAAGTAATCATCTTTTCTTATATTGTTACATTTCATGATTATTCACGTCACGGTATTACAACGTGCACGCCACATTTGTCGTTTCTAACTCTGTAACGAAGCGTCTATCGACGAACTTCGTATAACAGCTTTTTCTTTCTTTTTACCTGTAGAATAAACTCTCGCGGTTTGGCCGTTTAAGTTCGGGACACCCCGTATATATGCAAAATATAAAATTAACGAAAGTGTAACATTTTTTTCTAAAAGAACGGTCGAGTTGCGACCTGATTTCTTTGAGATCTTCGATCCTCGCGGTGCAACAGGAAAATCTCCACTGACACGTGTACAAAGTGTACGATACGTTTGTGACAGCGAAAAGATTTCTTCGTATCCTTCGTACGGTACAGTGGCTGCGAAATGTATTAGCGCGTAGCCTTATTTTTAAACGAGACGTTTTTCAAACGATTTTTATAACACCTATCGTACTTTCGTACGAACGTTATTCAATTAATGACGGAACCTTGTAAAAATCGTGCAAAAGCTCGTAGAAACGTTTCAACAAATGCCATTGACAACAGATTATCTTGTACGGCTGCACGTTGACGCGTTACGACCGAACATATTTCTCGACGAGGTGAAGCTCTTTGCATTCGTTGCGAAACATTTCAATAGATAAAGTCACGAAGATTCCCACGAAAATAGAGCTAATACCCAACAAGTATCGCCAGCACTTTTTAAACTATCTCGATGAACTTGTGGCGTGATTCTGTAGACGACATCGGAATCTGCGCGATTCGCATCGTTGGTCGAGTAACTAAATACATAAACAAACAAATATACGCCGAATATAACCTCGGAGAAGAGAACGCTGTAAAAAATGCTTGAAACGATTCACGCGTGAATGCTACCGCTTAGCGCTGGTACGTTTAACACGTGGCTCGTTTAACGCCGCTCGAGGTTTGCTGCAAAAAGTCGTGTCCAGAAGGAAAAAAATCCCAACGTTTCGCCAAGATCGCAGTTGGCAATATTCAAGCGAAATAACCTTAAACTGTATCTGTAGTAAGTGAAATAACGCGAACAACTATGCAGGCGATCCAGGCGTGTAGTGAAAGCCTGAAAACTGTCTGAGTTGGTCATGTTGAGAGTCACTGAGTAGCTGATCGCTGATACGGCGATGCGTCATAAGTAAATACGCGCCTACCTGTAACTCGTTATCGGTGTTAACTGTGGTCCCCTGTGTCGAATAGAAGTGGCGTCGGTTGGCGATCAGTTGGTCGGACCACGAAACGAAGCGTGTCGGTCGTCGCGAGAGTTCTCCTCGCGTTCGCGGTTACTTCCAATCCATTCTCTTCTGTTCGTCATTCTCGACGAGCCGTTTCTTGCTCTTTCTCTCGCCTTCCACCCCCCACCTTCTCTGTTTCACTTGCTCTACGTGCATTACGCGAACGAGAGTCGCAGTCGATCGCCAGTGTCGGCACAGAGGCATCGTTGACGCTGTGTCCCTTCTCTCTCTCTCTCCCTCTCCCTCTCTCTATCTATTCATCTCCTTCTCTCCTTTTTCTCTTCCTCCTTTTACGTTCTTTCCCTTCCTTTTCGCTCTCTTCTCTCGATTAATTCTTCCCTCTCTCCGTTTCTGTTCTCCTTCTTCCTAGCGATGCGCCGTGCATCCGACGGTACTCGCTCGCTTTCCATCCACATTCGCCGCATCTTACGCCTTTTTTCCATCCTGTTCGTTGGATCGTCGCGTTTCCCGTCACGGGTTATCTTCCCATCGAATTGTAGTAAGTCGAACGATCCTGCGTAAGGTGGATTCGGTGATCGGCCGTGTTCCAGCAGTGAGTGTGATCTTTCTCGTTGGCGAAGATTTGTTCGAATCGTGGCGTTGAGGCCTGCGATTATACGCGTAGCAGTGGAAATACCATACAGCGCCGCAGGTTTCAGGAAGGCTGAAAGTTTGGTAATTAACCTTTGACAGATTTATACAGTGCCGCGGATCATAGAATAGCTTCGCAAGTCGATAGATGGCGTTTCAGTGATCTTCGTTTTACGACAGCTTTTTACAATTAACGAACCCAGCCTGTTTCTATAGTTCTGAGGACGCAGGTTCATAAAGATAATAATCGGACTTTTCAAATGATACGTTCGTGCAAAAAGTTGTCGAAGGACGAATAAAGTAGCAAGCGACGAGGTCGCGATTGCCGATAGCCTAGCGTTCAACCAACGATATCTCTGCGTTTGTAGGAAACTTGAAACTACAGAATTGCACAGGATGCACGTAATATGAAAAATAACGCATAAAATTGGGAAAATAATAGCGCTTTCTATAATACGTAACAAGTAAATCCAGCTTCTAACGTTCTTGGCTAGACATTCTCAGAAATATAAATTTGCATGAAAATCCGTGCATCTACCGATGAAGATGATGCGCGCTTATCGCTACGATCACCGATGACTCGCTGCTGATGCTCTCCCTTTAAAATGAGTCTTTTCATGTATGATACTTACACGTGTCTTTCTCCTTCATCTTCGCGCGCAACAACTTCGTAGGAAATGTAAAACATTTATAAAAGATTTTCACAAGCGTTGAAATATTTTCCCACTGTGTATTTCGGTAATTATATTCTTGAAAAATATCCAAACAGTCAAAATTGACATTTTCCGAGTTTTACGATAGAACAGCCTGTTGAAGGTTTTTCTAATGGGAACGTTGAAGAAGCGTGGCGTTCCACCGCTCGTATAACCGTCGTTCAGAAACTTTCAATCTCTTCTCGTCAATGCTAGGCACGGCCGAGAGTACTCGATATTTATCGCGAGTGCTCCTCCTAACTGCCAACCGATAATTCCACGAATGGTTACGTGCGTACCCCGAACGTGAACGCCCAAGAGCATTTGCACGTTAATCCCTTCAACGTTCGTATGAACTTATTTTCTTAATGCCAGCAGTTGTTCGCGAAAAGAAACCGTAACGGATATCCTTTATCCTTTAAGACGCTGTACTAAACCTGATGCGTTTCGGAATACGTATTGACTTGGCAACTAAGTGATTGCGGATTTTGTTATTAGATGGTAATGAGAAATCCGCGATCACTTAGTTGCCAAGCCAATAGAATTTGAGAATTTTTCTTCCTACAAGTAATTACGATAATAAAATGTTTTTACTTTGAAATAATACAATTTTTGGAATAATAGGAAAATCCTACGTCACGTTGCAAAATGTAGTATGCGGAATATGTTTTTGAAATTTCAAGAGCATCGGATCGGTGATACGTGGCTAGAAATATTTCGCGGGTTAGAAAAATATATTTTCGAGAAAAACGTAAGGGAAGTTCCCGCATAACATTTTTCCATAATGAATCTTCCTCGTTTTCGTCGCTGTAGCTCCGCCAGGAGTTTGAAGTTTGATCGTCGTTTGAAACGCGATACTCTGCAAACCTGAAATTTTAAGAAAATGAAAAGAAACTGAAATTTGTAGAATTTTTAGAGAAAATATTTTTTAATTTTTCATATGTATCATTTGATTTATGGCCAAATTTGTTGAAATAGCCAGCTGCAGCGTGAATGTCCCGTAACAATTTATCGATAAGATTGGCGATTTAAAAAAAGAACTGTGTCGCGACTAAAATCGTCTCTTAACGTCGCCTGCAATTCGTTTCGTAACGAGTATGCGCGGAATGTGCTCATCGGCGTTCCTCATTTATGTAATCGTCGTAAGCGGCGATTATTCGGCCAGGATGCGTCTTACAGGGACATTTTGAAATGCAACAAACGTGGATAAACAATCGAATCTTCCGCTCTGTGCAACGAAAACTGGTCTGTTGTTGTTCCGTATTTTTCTCGTAATTTCGTAACGAAGCATTTCTGCGCCTACGTTTACGTGACATTTTTCTCTTTTTCCGAATATAACGTGTCTTACGTTGATCCCACACTACCAATGACAGTTGACAAAGCGAACAGGTCGCTTGGATTTATTTTTAGATTTTCTGAGGACTTTAAAAACCCTGTTACTCCTTACAACCTTTTAGTTTTACTCATCTCATGCGGAATATGCCAATGTCCAGCGTCGTGCAATCCGCCTGTTGATCCTCAAATGTTGGCTTGGCAACTAAGTGATTGCGCTTTTTGTCATTAGATGGTAATGATAAAATCCGCAATCACTTAGTTGCCAACCCAATACAACAGAATCGTGGAAAGTACACGGCATAAATTTTTGCGTTTTGACGCTCGCTCGCTTGTCCACGATATCGTCGTGAACACGATTACGATCCCATGTTCCATAAATGGGAATGGTTTCACGTTAAAGAACAGGAGAAAGATGGCTGATATTCTTTTTTTATTTTTTATAAATAATCTGCTTGATCGCTTTCCACTTCTTCGTGTTATGAATCTGAACGCACGTTCGCGTTTCCTGCGTAATTATCTTCTGATTTTCCGGCTTGAATTCCTCGCGAGCGACGTTAGAAACAGCGAGCCGATTTATCAGGATACGTGCGCGCATACTAATGCCATATCTGATCCAGTTGATCTCTTTTCTCTATCCCTTCGCAACTTTAAACATTCCGTGTTTGCGGTGTTTAACGCTTAAACAATCATAGTGTAATATCTTCTTATACTTATTTATGTATTAGGTTTCTTTCATTTTATAAGGAAATAATACACGCACAACGTTTTTCTTTTATATTAGTTTATTGAATTATGCACGAACGTAATAACAGAGATGGATCATAGCTAATTCAATAAAATAATATAAAACGGAAATTGTTGTTCATCTATTATCACCTTATGAAAGGAAAGAAACTTTTCGGACAAACTAATATTTGTCTGCATATCGCGTAACACGTAAATGTAACATATAGCGAGCACCTGATGCCGTTTCGTTATCACAATTATGGTTTTCGATTCTCACAATACCCTTGACAATGTAAATCTTCCGATACTGCACAGAACGAGCATAATATGTTGTATAATCTTCGCTGTTAAAATAGCTAAAGGTATCGTACCGTCAAGAACCTCAAGAATTCGCATGTTGTTTCGTATACAACAACGTGTACGTAACATTCCATAATTCCATAAATCGCATTAATCAAAAATTCTTCCGAGCCTTTTCTCTGACAATGTTATTTTATAATTTTTACTTACAATTGCTTAGATAAATGAACATTCAGTATAATGTAATATAATATAATAAATGAGTTTACTATTTAGTAACTTAACTGTGCTATGTTTATCCTTTTCTAGCGTATTATAGGGCCGATGCTAAAAAGTAATGTTAATAAGTGAACAAATAAATAAACTATCGGCGCTGTTTTGCGGAAGAAAATACGTGGCTGTTTGTATTAGGTTGGCAACTAAGTGATTGCGGATTTTGTCATTAGGTGGTAATGATAAAATCCGCAATCACTTAGTTACCAACCCAATACATGGTACGAGGTGATAGAAAGATCGAAAATCGCTGCGATATTCCATGGACAATGGAATAGGGTTCCTGATGAGCGCGCCACGGTCGTTGAAACGCGTGCATCCTGCAAACCGACGGTCGGCAATCGACAAAGAAGCTCGCTTCACCCTTCCGATACTATCTAACGACGATAATGGGATAACGAGAGTCAGGATAATTAACCGAGAACGGTGGTACTCGTTGAACCAATCGAGTCTGTCAATTATTAGGCCGACAGCAGACGTTCATTTCAGACTTTCAGTCCATCTCATTCTCTGCCTCTCTTCTCTTTCGATTTTTCCCCAATTTCATGTAACTTTTCTCTGCTTTCGTTTCTCGTGTTCGTTCTACCTTGGATGGAGATTACAGTCGAATTTAGTTACGGTCAGCAAACTGTCCGTGTTAGGAAATTTATGGCCCGTAGAAAATTACTCTGTGTTTCTTCGGCAAGAGTTATGGTTGCTCTGTTAACGTTTCGTGGAACGCACCGCTACTTCTCCATCGCGGCTCTTAATTCCTCCCCTTTTTTCCCCTGGCAACCGAATTAACGTAGTTCTACCGAAACTCTTATCGATATTTAATAGCGCGTAATTTATCCACGAAAAATCTATTTTCGTTGTTTCACGTTCGTTACGAAAGCCTTTGACAAATGCAATTTCGATTACTCCAATTGTTTCGTCAATTAAAAGCTAATAAATCTGGAAGCTGAAGCCTTGCTACAGTCTTTGGTTCAACTTTCGGTTCAACAAGCGTTTAGGGCTTTTACGGTGTTTGAGTCGAAAGCGACTGGAATATCCGAAATTCGTAAATAAGTAAATGCTCAAGGAAATGTAGAGGTACGTCGTGTTATAAATATCTTTTACGATATTTCTCGTCGCGAAAGTCCAATACGTTCAATGGCCGAAGTAATCGGCCATTGCCGATTAATATAATTGCCGATTATATAATAATTATTCTTAATGACATAATGTAAATTTATCCTTAATATTTATCGATGGTACATCATACCCATAAATAATAACACGAATTAGTATAACAATACTATGTCAACATAAATTTGTACTGTTGCTAATACAACTTCATCCGAACTTAATTCCATTATTCTTCCACTCATAATTCTTTACACATCAAAATACAAATACTAGAAAACGTATAATAATGTCCTTTTACGTTTGAAATATTCTTCTCTTAGAGTGTGATATATTATGTTTAAATTAAAAAATATTTTCAATATATATATTAATTTTATGTTAACCATTGATAATAAAATCATCCCTATAACTGAGATTATTATATGTAATACTCTTATATATACATGTAAATAGCAGAACTATCCTTATCAGAAAAATTGAAATAATAGAAGCCAGTCCAAAGATCATCAACAGTCCTATTCTCATAGTTACATCAAACCGTAACATTATTTATATTATTCATAATTATTATTTATAATATTTTCTGTTATTTTATATGTTATACAAGTTTTATAGCTAAGTACCTTAGAAAATGTTGTAATACTGTTATATATGTAAATAGCAGAACTATCTTTATCAGAAAAATTGAAACAATGGAAGCCAGTTTAAAGATAATCAACAGTCCTGTTCTCATAGTTACATCAAACTGTAACATTATTTACATTATTCATAATTATTATTTATAATATTTTCTGTTATTTTATATGTCATATAAGTTTTATAGCTGAGTACTTTAGAAAATGTTGTAATCATTTTATACATGTAAATAGCAGAACTATCATTATCAGAAAAATTGAGACAATGGAAGCCAGTCCAAAGATCATCAACAGTCCTGTTCTCATAGTTACATCAAACTGTAACATTATTTACATTATTTATAATATTTTCTGTTATTTTATATGTCATACAAGTTTTATAGCTAAGTACCTTAAGAAATGTTGATAAGACCTATTCCTAATGTAATTAAAGTTGTCATACCTAGTCCCACCAATATTATTTTAATCTCTAAAAAGACTGATACAAAAGCAGCTAACGTATGACGTAGAAAGTGTCTGCAAATAATAATTTTTTAGTACTGAAAGTTAAATTGCATGAAAGACATCCAATTAATATGGTTTCAGTATGCCTAAAAACCTTACCAATTTAGTTAGCCATATTATAATTGAAAGGTGAAGTGCGTCTAGCTCTTTCAGACATAAATATAGCGCAAAAAGAAATGATGATGAAGCATATGCTAATAAAATTATGGATTATTTATTAGATAATATATATAAAATAGTTGCCAACACAATATTTGTAATATTTACTTACATAGCTATAACCCACATATACCAACGAAATTATCATAAATTTTCTGGTTCCTGCAGGCAATTTCGAAAAAGATTATGTAACTTTGCTCGACTCGTAGAGGCATCGTAGCACTTGAAAATCCGGTTATTTTACGATTTTACGTTATAACTCGCTGTAAAATCGACAAACAATTTTACCAAACGATAGCCCCAATTAAAAGAAATAACTTTCGTCCGATAGCGTGTTTCCTATCTCTTACAATTAATATCGGAAAATAACTGGATTTTCAGGGGTCAATCCCATCCTTTGATAGTAGCTATATATCCTCCGTATATCCCCAAAGTATCATAAATCACGCGTCTTACCTTGACAGCGTTATATTATGTTATTTACCTTCCCATTCGACTTTATTATTTTTCACGATTTCGAAATATTGGGTTGGCAACTAAGTGATTGCGGATATTCTCAATACCACATAATGACAAAATCCGCAATCACTTAGTTGCTAACCTAATAGTGTCTCACTTTGACCATTGATTTCCATCGCTAAATTGTGTTCTAATTACTTGGGCAGAAAAAAGGCGTTATATTTTTATTACATTTGACCAGAGACAATAGAATTTTAATGTAACAGCCAAGGGAACAGAAACAGACATATTACAAACATATTACAGGAACAATACAGGAGCAATACAGGCACAAGGATGTTCTTTAGGAATGATAAACCTGTGGAGGAAGAATGAACTCATTGACGATAAGAAAGAGCGGAATTTCGCAGCAACGTTAAACATAAGGACCTCTTTACCCAAGCGAACGCTTTCAAATTTACATCGATGTTCGATGATTGTTTTCTTCGTCTGTTTATTGGAACAGCTCGGAATCGACCCGATTACGTCAACCTTCGATACAAAACGTTTATGTAATCGGTGGCGACAGAGTGTATTTTTGTGTTCGACTGCTTCGTAATGCAACACCGACGTATTAATTTCAATAAAGAACACGTATTGCGTTTCCTTGAAGCGTACCGTTCCTCCAGGCTGTCGCCACTATCTTTCTCTTTAGTTATCTTTCGTTGTTCCAGTTTCGGCAACGATCGTGGAAAAAGCGGAAGCGAGGTCTAAAACCAGCCAATTTCCATCTTCCTGCCCTCAAAGAGTTTCGTCTAACGCGCACGGTATATTCGCGTACAAAAATTTTCTAAGTGTTCGAATATGTTCGCCAGCCACTGTACGTACAGTGGCCGGCATTAATGTTCCAGCACTCTACTCGGCTAAACTTTACTTTACGGATTATCGTTCTTTTCTTCGCGATCTCGTAGTTCTCCACGTGTTTCGACCGAGAGAGACAACGAGTTTGAATTGTTAGAGGTCATCGAATTCGTTTTTTCTTTGGCGGTTACAACGGAGCGCAAAAGAAAATACACGGTGACCTTCAAGGAACTGAAGATCAGCTTGATATCTCAGAGAATGTAAGGCATCGAAAAGTGAAAATGTATTCGTTCGATCAAGCTCCTTAGACGCGATGAATTTTACCTGGTAAATGATAAGCTCAGCCGGTTAACGAATTACGCGAGATGGTGGTTTTTACCGACTCACCTTGTACATGTACGTAAACGTGGCGCATGACCCAGCTGTTCTGAGATTCGTAAAAACGTTTGCCGGGATTGGAAAGAGAGAAAAAGGGAGAAAGAGAGAGAGAGAGAGAGATGGCGGACGAAAGGAAAGGTAACGGGACCGCGAAAAACGCGCTAAAAAATGACTAAAGAGTCTCGCTTCGGGCTCTTTGCGAGTTGCCGAGGGAATCGGTTACGGTCGTTGCTCTTCGCTACTGTACGACGCTGCTTCTTCCATTGCGGCCGCCAATCCGATCACCGCTCTGTCGCTTGACTCACCAGTTAAAACTCTGTTTATCGCGATTATCCGAAGAAACGTCGCAGCCCTCTGTTGCACCCGAACAAATCTTCGCTTCTGAGAACTTGGCTCGCTACAGTCCTATAGTCCTCGTATAGTCCGAATCGGGCGAACACGTATGCAGCGCAATCGCTGCAAATCTTCAGATAAACGCGTGGCTGGTCTCACACGTATCTAGTTTCCCTAAAACTACGAAAGTTTCGTAATTTTGACAACAACCGTGGCCAGTAGGTGGCAGTAACGTCGTCGTTGAGATATTCGTTGGCTATCGCGGCAGTAACCACGTAAGTGGCGGTTGCATGGCAGAAAAGTAACTGGTAAATGGAAACAATGTTGTTTATCCCGAAGTTATAAAACATATCCGCCGTTATTAATTCCAAGTTTTACCAAGCGAAATTGGCTTGCTTCGTCTGCTGGAAAATCACTTTCTCTACGAAGAATATAGAGGCAACTACGAACGTCGGCAGAGTCGTTCGGAGACCGCAGGGAAAGGACAAGTTCGTTTTTACTTATTTCTTGGCTTTTACGAGAAATTATCTGCCAGAGTCAAGAGATTAGTATCACGCTTATTATTGTCAATTGCAGAAAACATTCCAGTAATCTGAAATATCGCCAATTCTAATGAAACTTTGATCATTTTTGTCGCGTGATTAAAGAAATCTGTAATTCGATATATCTATTGGGTTGGCAACTAAGTGATTGCGGATTTTGTCAATAAGCGGCATTGATAACATCCGCAATTACTTAGTTGCCAACCAAATACTAACGAATTTTTACGAGACATCCGTGACGTTAGTTTTTCCTTTATTATTGTCATTAACCCTTTGCACTCGTAGTTTGCACTGATATCAGTTTTTATCTCAGGAGCTCCTTTGTCGGGTCCCATCTTTTTTTTCGTGAAATGTGCGAAAGAAACCCAGGATTGGGTACTGGAAATTGTTTCAAGATACGTCATACACTTAAAAATTACAAAATACAACAATAGTGTGGATAAAACTGGTATTTAAGTGAATTTCTTTCTTCCTTTATTTATTTAAATTGTCTTATTTTTTAGTTCAAGTAAACTTCAAATAAAACACTTAAAAGCGTCGAGAGCTGCTGCTAACGAAATTGAAATAAAATTCCGAGTGCAAAGGGTTAAAGATGCAATGTCCAGCGATATTTCTGCATATTACTTGTCGCATTTTGCACTCGCTGCATCTACAATAGCATAAACAATAATAGTTTTCGTAATATTCCTGAAAACGTCAAGACACCAAGGGGCGACAGAATTTATTACGCAAGCAAATAATAATTTACAGATGGAAAAATGCACACAGCCCATACGACACGGGGATATATTTACCATGTTCACGATACTCGTAGAATACTCGTTGTAATATTCAAAGAGCGAAAAAATCCGTATTTTCGTTTAATTTTCTTAGTTGCGCGTCGCAAAATAGTTTCGGTATTTCTGTAATCTATTGGGTTGGCAACTAAGTGATTGCGGATTTTGTCATTAGGTGGTATTGACAAAGTCCGCAGTCACTTAGTTGCCAAGCCAATAACGTAACGTAAATAAATGTGGCGGCAAGTTATCAACAGGTACGCGATCGGCTAAAATTCCGAGTATTCTCGTGGCGGCTGCACATGCTCGTCGAAATAATGAATTTTTCTAAACAAAGAAAAATCAATTGTTTTCATTTAGTTCGTATTTAATCAAATTTCCAACATTATTTTATTTCGATTATTACGAAATTAGCCTGTCGTATATCTGTCAACTCGGTTATGCCGACAGTGTGAAGCTGACACTCTCGAGACACGTCGACTACGAATTCCAATTAATTCTACGATGTATGTTGGCCCAAAGAACATAATACGCACGTAATTAGTTAGCGAGCGGAGAGATCGAATTTGCCAGGAGACGCAATGAAATTCTTTCTTGTCAGAGACGAAGCACGAGTCACGTAATATGGTAGTCGAGATAAATGTACGGCTGAGTTAGATCGGTTTCTCGTAATCAAGGTAACGCGATACCATGTGCCAACCGCGACCGATATTATCCTGGCGCCTGCATAGCGTCTCGCTAAACTCGCCACCAGCCTCTATCCTTTCGCTTCGGCCTCGAAACCGTTTGCTCTACGGTTCGTTAGCGCGAACGCGGAAACTCTGTACAGTATATACCGTTCCCTTTGCCGACGAAACATTAACACGTTGATTGTCGCGTCACCCATATTCGGGTGACAGCAAAGTTTCTGACCGGGCCGCGTCATCCGTATTCGGGTGACGCTTATTTGACTACTTGCGAAGGATCGTCGTAGGTATTTCAAAAGATATTCCACAGGAAGTAATAAAACTGTTGAATTGTTATAAAAGTAATACGAAAATGGTTTATTATGAAAATTATTCAGAATGTAAAAGTTTGAAGCATTCTATACAAAGCTGAGCTTGGTCGGGACAATTTGGACAATAAGTTGTTGTTTTCTTTAAATTCTCCCGTGTCTTTGATCGGTCCGCTCGACGTCTTTTATCTGCATAACATCGTTTGCGCGCGCGTCTAATGCTTCTTCCGCAATCATTTTTCCAAACGGCGGTATTACGCTGACTCCGTCGAAGATAAGGATTCTTTGTATTTTCAGACAACCCTAATAATTTTCCAGCTAATAATTCTCTAGATCTTCTAATATTTACATCCTTCCTTGTTGCAATTTTCTGATACAAGTAAGTTTATTATTTCGACATCAACGAACAGCTCGAACACATCGTATGGATTGACATCGTCAGGTAATTGCCTAATGAGGTCGTCTGTCTCGGGAAAAAAATGACTTCTGCCGACCGCTAAATTCATTCCATTCGCCAAATTGAATTGCACTTTCCTCGGTATCGTCGGTTCTTCTTCCTTCCTCAATGACCAATTCTTGTAAAATCTCGTCAACAGTATCTTCGTTACATTCAGTATCACTACGATTGCACTTATCAATATCCGAATCAGAATCAGACGCTGTAATTCTATTTATATTTCTATTTCTAGGAAATCTGATTTCTTCCTCATCGCTGCTATCCGAATTTGTGTGAGCCTCGTAAAAGCTTTCTTTTTCACTGCTATTCGACTCACTAAGAAATAAGTTTCCCATTTTTCTTTTCGACGTTGTAACGAACTGGGGCATAGATTTTAAGTTATGTAAAATATCGGTGGCAGTCTAGCAGAGTACGCTTGGTACAGCGGCACTCGTGGCCTGAAGGACATTTCGTTGAAAACACGCGGGGCAGTCGACGTGTTAACGCGACGTCGCGTCGTGTCGATGTACGGTACTCTTATCTTCTTGCGAAATTTTACAATTCGCTAATAAGTAGTATGCACGTGACAACAATTGTCCTGTCTCGGATTTCAGCAGTTCTTCGCTACTCGTCGCTTTTCAATGTCTCTATCTGTTATGAACATAATGTTAGCACTGCTTATTGTTGAGGTTGAGGTTGACTGATTGAAGAACGAGTAGATGAATTTGTAATTGAAATAATTAAAGGTGTAAATATAATGTATAAGTTTATGCTGATTCAGATCCTTACTCTCTTAGTGTTGATGATGAATGATAGGGAGCACGTTCATATATTTATAGCAAAAGGACATTACCAAAAAAGTCAAGCTTATAGCTTTGGCTAGAGGCTACAGGGAACATAAATAGAAATTATTAGTTTATTAGTTCCTTTGTTGCTAGACCTTGCAACCCAAAACATAATGTATACTCAAGGGTACAATAATATGCACCTTTCCTTATTTAGAATATTTCAGGGTAACAGCAGTCTCCAGATCACGGATATACATAAATAAAGATGTAAAGTTTTTCTTCAAGTAGTTACTTCAACACTTATGAAGTAGCAGTATTCGCTGTCGAACTATTACGTTGCTCGTTTGTCAGACCGCTAAGTTGTTGAAGTATGACGAACAGTTTAGTCAGCAAATCAAGCTAAATGCGTACAGTATATGATATATGTCGGATTATCGTTAGAATTAAGGGCGCGTAACAATTCTTCATTCGAATTAGCCATCGTTTTGTACAACAGAGATTATATTTACAGGTATAAATATGACTTTTTACAAAGTTTGACGAATAACCGCGGTGTTTAGACACGCGAGATGCTATTGACAATGTTCTTGGGTTCAATAACAAATCCACGGTCAACGGGATAACTCTTTACTAAACGTAGGATACTTTGAAGCACAAAATACGTTTGCTGGGACGCTCGGTATATACTGCGCGATATGTAACTTTCCAAGGCGATCGCACGAATAATAGACCGATGAAAATTTTCCTCTCTTTACGATGGCGTTCGTTTGTTATATACTGGTTCGAAGCATCGAGAAAGTTCCAATCGCCGTTGCTAGGCAGTTTCTGCCTGGAGTTTGATTATTAACCCTTAGAGTGCTATGGACGCATATATGCGTCTGGCGAAAGTCATCGGTGTGGACTAAGGACGCATATATACGTTTGTCAATTTTTCCGAGCACCTACGCAGAAGTAATACTATTACGTTTGTGTGAGATAAATATAAATGCATTTCAATGTTAATGCCGCGTTCAAAGAAACTCTTTTTTTTTTTATTTAATACTCTGCATTCACAATTTGTCCAATTTGGACATTTGGTAGAATTGAAACTGTCTTTGAGAGAATATTGGTCTACGGACGAACTGTTGAAAAGCAATATTTTCCGCAAAATAATAGCACGAGATCGATACATGGTATTATTACAAATGTTGCACTTTAACGATAATAATACAGTAAATGACGATCCTTTAGCAAAAATACGACTAGTAATCGCACAAATGAATTATTAACTTGTGCTATATTTACTAAATTTAGTTTTCTAGTTTATTGTTTTCTAGTTTACTACCCAAATTCTAGTTTATTGTAAATTTCAATGTTTATAATAAATAATTAATACTAAAAAATAACGCTCTTGAATCATTTAATCTCGTGCAAAAGAATTACTATAACTTATTACGATTTGCGCTTTGAATAGTCAATCAACAGAGTTCAGTCTAGCGAAAAAGTATTCAGTCCACAGCGATCGCATAGGCCCCGAGTATTCAGCACTCTAAGGGTTAATTGTTGAGAATTTTGGATCTTTGAAGCCGAAATAATGTTATAGGAACACAAAATGTACACTTTTAATTAATATTGAAATAGTTATACATTTATTTAATAGACGATCTCTGTTATATTTATCGATACATATTTGCACGCGTCTCAGCACGTTCTTCTATACCCGACTCTTCCAGATGCTTCTAACGACTGAACAGTTTACATCCATCTGTTTCCAAGACGCCGCGCACACACATATTTCCACACGCTGATACTCCCATACAAGTATTCTTACTGCCCATTTAACCTAGTCCAGCACAGAAAATCATACATATCTCGACATTAATACAACGTGTGTCCCATTATATTGGCACCGCCGAGGCAAAATCACACGTGGCTAGACCCGTTCCCGGCATTTCTAGGGAGAACCATACAACCACTCCACACCTCCGTCAGGCAAAACGTCCACCCCGTGACCGTGGCTACGTTCGGCGACCAGTTGTGTCACCTCGACCACCAATCCCACTATCACGAATCTCGAACAAATACAATCGGATTGAATGACAACAATTGCTTAATTAACGCTATGATAGAATCTAGGCTAAAGTATTAGAGGATTTTCCCAAAATTCCAAAGGAAAGGCTCCGGTGTCCTTTCATCTCCGACATATATATTATAATAATTAGTTAATTAATTTTATTTACTCTATTATTAACTTATTAGATTATAAACTTTATAAATCATTTTTTAATATAGTTAAAAATATTTAAATGTTATATGGTGATGCTTGTGCGACTTATTTCTGTTTGTTATATATAAACAGCTAGTAAGAAACTATGGCGCGTTAGAACTATTTCTGTTGTAATCTGAACGTTTCAGCGAAATTTAGCTAATACACAGAAAGATTCGACGAACGCTTGATTTCAATTCTAGGCGGTGGCAAGCTGCGCTTCCTGGGTACAGGAGGATGGAGGCGGCGGAGGAAATCGTCGATGAAAATCCCTGGAACACGGACGCGCGAACCGATCGCGATTCCACGCACCAAACTGCCAAGAGCGAAGATCAAGAGGAGCAAGAGAAAGTTCTGTCGATAGACAAAGTTACAGTAGAAAAGATCGTGTTAGAATCTGCTGGTTCTCGCGAGGTTCTTTTAACGAAGAATGAAACTTCGTTGAAAAGGAAACTTTCGATAAAATCCGAGCCTGGTAAGCCAGCGTTCACGCGATCAAAAACCAACGAATCGGCGGATTCTAGTAAATTTCGTGCTTCTCTTCCCGAAGATATTCTTACACCTAACAGTACCGATATCTGTAATAATGCTCCGTCAAAAGAAAACACGGAATCGACGATTATAGAAAAGAAAATTAAGCCTGTTAAATTAAGCAAGAGTCCATCTATAGGCAGCATAGCGATTTCACTGAAAAATCTTACACCGACGAAGATTTCGAGAAAAGATTGGCCGAAAGACGAACTTGTTGCAGATCGGAACAGATCGGAAAATAAAAGGAAGAACGAGCTTAGCGGGAAAATCGAAGAGAAAGAAGAACGGGATAAAGATACGAAGGAAGATAAGGACAACGAGATAGAAGAAATCGACGCGAAAAATCGGTTAGAGAAGAGCCAAACAAACATCGAAGTATTGCAACAGAACCTGAACACGAAAATCGACGCGAACACTGCTCGGAAATATAAAAAGAAACTACTAGAATCGCGAGAAAACCGGGCTCTCAAGTTATCCGACGCGGAGCCTAGCGAGAAGTTGGCCAGTAAAATCACGTTCGACGAGGAATTTCTGCAGAAGCATAATCTCGACAAGAGGTTGAAGATCGAGGAGTACGGTTTGCTGGACGTGAATCGCGAATCTGTTTCCACTGTAGAAGAAGAGTCAGACTCGACGAAGAGGCCTATCTACAGCGAGAAGGTGCTGGAAGTGGAGAAGAGGTGGTCCGGGGAGTTCCTGAAGAACCAATTGGATCGTCACTCCTCGGAATCGTCCAAGTCCTCTTACGTGGAGGAGTTGGGCAGTGTTTCCTCCAGGGAGAGCGAGGACTACGATCCTCAGGCGCCGCTCTTCGACCAGAGAAAACGCAGGCCCGAGTTTGAACGATCGATCGATCTTTCTGGCAACAGAACTTGCGAGGAAATTCTCGCTGACAGCACGCTCAGCACGGTCGACTCGGATTCCTGTCTCGAGGACAGGATCAAGTCTTTGGACGAGGACATCAGAGAAAAGGAGAACGAGAGAATCGAGGATGACTCTGACAATGTGGAAGTTGATCGGCGAAAAGAGATAGAGTTGGAAGCTTCTAATCTGTGGAACGAGTCCGTGTATTTATTGTCGAAGGAATTCTGGAATCCTAGGAACGAGACAGCCAAGAGTTTCACAGAACAACCGAGGATCGAAAGCGAGAAAATTTCGAGTTCCACGAACACAGACAGCGTCGATTTTGCGTTAGTTAGAGAGAGTTGTAAAACAGACGGCTACGCGAATCTGATAAGAGAGTTCACGATGGAGGCGGGCACTTCCTCTCGCACGAAGAAAGAGGAGAAACAAAAGAAGAAACTGGGCCTTCGTCGTCTGCTACCTGGTTTCTTCTCTCCGAAGGATTCTCGAAAAGACTACAAGAAGAAGGAGTCTAAAGAGAGAAAGAGGCCCGATGACAGACACTTTGCTCGTTACCAGCAAAACGGGAACTATACCAGGTCTCCTGACACGATGAATCTGAACGAAGATATAAAGAGGAACGTAAAGTTGGACAACAGCCTGAACGGGTCGATCATCGAGGAGAGGCTGGACGAAATTAAGCGCGAGCTCTTTCCGGATCAAGGACCCATAACGAGCACCCCGGATCACCTAGCGAGAGACGAGGATAACGAAGGTCTGTTACGCAATCGAAGCGGAGCTCCGAGATCTTACACGACTGATTCCAGTCTAAGCTCTATCGCGCCGGACGAAAGGTGGAACGAGCGGAACGCGCAGCTGGGAATCTCGCCCGACATCAGGAAATTCGAGCAGAGGCAGAAACGCGAGGAATTTAGCCAGAGATACGGCCAGCGATACGGTCAGCTGGAACGAAAACACAGTCTGCAGGAGCCGAATCATGCGAGTAGACCGCCTTGCTTCTTTCAGAGGAATCACGCAGCTTCTGGAAGGACCTCTGCTCCACCTAGTGAGAGGTATCTAGTTAGGCCGAGGGCCATTCATCCGATGGATCGACCGTTGCCCGCGATACCTCACTCAAGAACCGAATTGGCCAACTACGAGAACTATTTGGAGGAGCAAGAGGAAAGGCAAGAGCAAATAGCCAGATATGGAAAGAACGCGTACGATAAGCCGCCGGAATACCTGAACGAACCTGGATTGTACGAAAATGATAATCCTCCTGGTCTGATTTTGAAGTCTGTGTCTGCACAGGTGAAGATTACTAGGCAGCCGATAGTAAATCAGAATCACAGAGCCCCTTTGGTAGGTAGATCCCCCAAGTACCTTTCCTCAGGGTCCAGTCAGAAATCTGGAGATTACGGGGATTCGAGTTGCACACCCAATTCCAGCCAGAAAAGCGAATTTTCGCCATCCAGTTCGAAGAGCGGCGAATATTATTTACATTCGCCTCGAAATAGTGGGTCTCCCAATGGACGCGAGTTCGACGAGGAAGATTCTAGGCGAGAAGGGATCTACGAAAATGAGAAATCGCCCTCCAGATCGTCGACTAGATGCATGGATGAGAGGATTTATGACGAGACTCCTGCCTCGCCTTCTCCTTGCCAAGAGAATTCGGCCAATGCTAAGCAACTCGACCGTTCAATCGAAGACTCTTTGGACAAGAGAATTTCCCCGTCTCAGAGAACTCGTTCGAGAGGAGAAAGATCTGTTTCACCGAGAGAAAATCTTGCGAATGAAAAGCGCGAGGATGAAAGGCAAGCTGGAGAAGCGAATAATCGCGAAGAATCGAATCGTGGTCCGACTTCTCCTAGCGGAAGCCAAGGCAAACCGATTTCTCCCTTTGGATCGCGACAACGTCTACCAGCTTCCAGGAGAGCTCAGCCCAACGAGCAAATTCTGATAGCTTCTCCGAAAAGAGAAACCACTTGCGAGACGAGAATACCACGTCCTTCGAACGACTCCAGACGCTGCGCTATAGAATCACCTGTTCACATGACGAACACACCCCGTAAACTTGTTAACGTTAATTCCGTGGATCAACGTAACCAAGATTCCAGTCCAAACAAGGATGCTACTATGACTAAAGACACTGCAGGGGTCAATGGAAACTTTAATACAGAAATACCGAGACCAGAGCCCATTTACGGATACAAAAGTCAAAGAAACGCGGTTGTTAGCTCTTCAAGAATTCATTCGCCGGAAAACATAAACCATAGATCGGATAATATAAATAGGAACGACGGTGACGACAGAGTGGCTTGGGTTCAAGCACACACGTCTTCTCCACAAGCAAGTCCACAGCAGCCAAGCGAAGTTCATACGAGTCCGCTGAAAGAAGTTCAACCAAACACGCAGAAGTCTGTCCATTTGACCGAGTCAGGGTCCAAAGAAAATCATCATCATCGAGAGCAGACTCATCATTCGCAAAATGCTGTTGCGTCTCGTCAGGTGGAAATTCAATTAGCACGAAACGCTAATAGAGTTGGCGTAGAAGAGCAAAGTGTTTCGCAGCAGCAAGAGTCTCGGCCAGAAACGATGTACGTTCAGAAAATCTGCGAACCAATGTATGGACAACGGGGAACATTGAGCATTAATAGCGGACCTTTGTCACCTTCGAAACAAAAGACCAGACAGCATTTAGAAGCTTTCTACTGGCAGCAGAAGGCGTTGGAAGCACACAGAAAGTCGCTGGCGTCTCCTGTGAGCGCCAGCTCCAGACAAATGGCTAGAAAAATTGATTTACCCGAGGTCAGGGAAGCTGTGTACTGGCAGCAGCTCAAGAAGCTGGATGAGGAACAACAACGACGTATTTACGAGCAGAATCTGATGGAGGAATCCTCTTATTGCAAAAAGAATCCCGTCAGAACGTCGACACCTAGACAAACTGCGATTCGAAGTCCCACGAGTATTGCCGTGCCTGTTGCTCATGGTAACCCAGCTTCGTGGTCCGCTGGTAATCTTCGATGCTCTAAATCGAATCCTATAGGAAAACCGCCTCTAATGCAGAGTCAGAAGGGCCAGAATCAGCCTGTTTTGATCGTCAGACCTCAACAGGCCATTCGCGATCGTCGCGATTTGGTTCCATCCAAACCTCTGGAGCCCGCTAGACAAGAGGCGCAAAGAAGCAAAAGTGCTTCTCCACATTTTCACAGAGGAGAGGGGCAAGTGGTTCCGAGGAAACTCGAAGTTTCTTCGATCTACGATCAGGAGACGAATGACGTCGATGGAAAGACAGTCGCTCCTCCGCCGATTTTTAAGAGGGGAAGCTTGATCGGCGGAGAGTCTGTGGAGTACGGAACCGCCGGTGGCGCGAAAAGGGTCAGTTTCTCCAACCAGTCGGCCATTGGTCAGGATTTGGCTAGTGGAAGCTGGCCAACGAAACATGGCACTGCCCCGGAACCACCGACTAGGAGACACAGGAGCGAAGACAGTGTTTCCGATTCCGATTCCGTGTTCTTGCATCAGGAACGTAGGGATGTGAATTGCCTGGATGGTACGGAATATGACGCTGACAGACCTCTGCCGCCTTTGCCCAAAGATGTTGCAAGTGGCATGAGAAGCGTATCTACAACTGGACCAGGACCCGCACGGAGTGTCGCCTATGGCGAAGTTCGTTGGAACAGTGGGAACGACCCTAGGAGGGCTGTTAGTCCGCAACGAGTACTTCAGCAAAATGGTGAGTGCCGTTTTAGTCGATTTTTTTTTCGTTAAATCACTTTCACCAACCAATGGATTACGGTTACGTTCTTTGTCTTATCAACACTTTACCGACCGCTAGCGCTTCAACAGCATACGCACGTCCGACCGGCAGCTTAGGCGCAGATTCTCCCTGGCGCCGGCTCTGTTTCGGTTTAGACTCTCCAATATCATTCTTTTCGTTCATCGCGAACGGTAAGATTTTCAAATTGGTATAAAAGCGTGGGAGCTTACAAAGCAACGCAACTGACGCAATTGAGCAAGGTACCTTAGTACTAAATAACAAATTACTTCTCATACAATGAAAAAGATTGTCGACAACAAAAAGCCGATTAATAGGCCATCGGTCGGTAAGCGTCGGCTACGAAAAGCCGATTAATAGGCTATCAGTCGGTAAGCTTTGTCTACAAAAAGCCGATTAGTAGGCTATCGGTCGGTAAAGTGTTAACGTTGGCCAGGAAAGAAAGAAGAATTTCGAAAGGCGGATGTGACGGATTATTCGTCTGATCGTCAATTTCCTAGCGTTCATTTCTTTTCTCCTTTTTTACGACGTTTTCGTGTCAAAGCAACCGCGTTTCGGCCGCATTGTGCTTTTATCCGGACAAGGGGCAAACCGCGTGGCACGGCGTATGACCGTGCATTTCAATGAGCCTCTTAAGGCAAACCGGGAGAAGCATCGCGTAGAAGCACGTTCCCGTTCGCGGCAGACAAATCTCGCTCTTACGCTTTAAGCCTCTTGCGAGTCCGTGGTGTTACCGTTTCGCGTACACGTATTCTCACCTATACATACTCACACATCCGTTTCTTCAAATACGATTTCCAGATACATCAAAGGTTTTGTAATTGTTCATAGAGCTTTCAGCTTTTATTCTCATCGCTTGCGCGATAATTTCTTGGCCACAGTCAAAACTCTATGATCTGTGCAGCCTTCCTGCTGTTATCTTTATTCCTAATAAAAAATGTTTTTTTTAAAAAAGTTACATTGGTTATGAATTTTGAAATTTGAATTGTGAATTTTGAAAAAAAGTTCCAAGTGCCGGAACGTAGAAATTTGTATACCTTGAAATGTTTGAAACGGAAGGTAGTTCGTAATATTCTGCAAAAATGAATTGGTTTTTCGAAACACGTGTTATTGGCAGGCCATCTGCATGTAAATCCAGTTTTCATACTGCGATACCTCCGAACGTAATGCACGGGCCTGTTATCGTAGCGGTGTTTTACACTGTCATTTACAATTTTTGCTTTCACGAAACATTTCCATTGCGAAAATGTAGCACGTCGACCAATACGTTTTTCCTTTTATTCTAATTTCATTCGATATATATCGTAATCGTTTTACATAAATATTTTACGTCCAGTTAGTTTCCTAGCTCTATAGCTTTATTTGAATAGCAAAGAGTGACGCAAACAGACAAACCTGAACACGAGAGAAAGAAAACCGAACAAACAACGAATCGAGCGTCGCCGTGGCTTTCGTGCGAACGAAACAATTCGTTGTTACGTTTTGTCGTCTCTTGTCTCAAATGAAATCGCCAGCGGCGGACAAACTGCGATACGCAAAATGTATCACAGCGCTGTATATCGTGAGAATCGGCGAATAAACTCTTCTATAAGCAACGTATCGACGATCGGTATCGATCGGCCGGGCGAAAGAGATGCAAAAGCCGAAAGTGTTTCGATTACGCGTATTTCAGACAAAAATAACTTATGGATTGGCAACTAAGTAATTGCGGATTTTGTCGATAGATGATAACGACAAGATCCGCAACCACTTAGTTGCCAACCCAATATATTGACCGGATTTTTATGCGCGCATAATAAACTTGAAAGCGTAGAATGCAACAATTTTCCACCAAATTTCTACTCTTTTAACCCTTAGAGTGCTGAATACTCGAAGCCTATGCCATCCGTACGGACGGTATGCTGCCAGCGCTGACGATCGCTGTGGACTGAATACTTTTTCGCTATACTGAACTCTGTTGATTGACTATTCAAAGCGCAAATCGTAATAAGTTATAGTAATTCTTTTGCACGAGATTAAATGATTCAAGAAATATATATATTTTTTAGTATTAATTATTTATTATAAACATTGACATTTACAATAAACTAGAATTTGGGTAGTAAACTAGAAAACAATAAACTAGAAAACTAAATTTAGTAAATATAGCACAAGTTAATAATTCAGTTGTGCGATTACTAGTCGTATTTTTGCTAAAGGATCGTCATTTACTGTATTATTATCGTTAAAGTGCAACATTTGTATTAATACCATGTATCGATCTCGTGCCTTTATTTTGCGGAAAATATTGCTTTTCAACAGTTCGTCCGTAGACTAATATTCTCTCAAAGACAGTTTCAATTCTACCAAATGCCCAAATTGGACAAATTGTGAATGCAGAGTATTAAATAAAAAAAAAGAGTTTCTTTGAACGCGGCATTAACATTGAAATGCATTTATATTTATCTCACACAAACGTAATAGTATTACTTCTGCGCAGGTGCTCGGAAAAATTGACAAACGCATATATGCGTCCTTAGTCCACACCGATGACTTTCGCCAGACGCATATATGCGTCCATAGCACTCTAAGGGTTAATTATATTCCAAAAGACATGAAATTGTATTATGGGTGTTACATTTTCTACATCTATCGATGTGTGCGGACTATTAGGAGCTTGTAGAGTCGTGTCTGCCGGTTGCTAACTATTCCATAACAGCCGCATCTCCGGAGCTGTTGCAGAGATTTAACGGTACAGAGGCGAAACCGCGACAACTTTGCAGCCGTGCGTTCGTAACTACAACCACATGACCACGCGATTCCAGACTAACTACTTTGTCGCGCGAAAAATGGAAATCTTTTAATTGCCTATAGACTCGGTCGTATCGCGAATTCATTACGGAGCTTAAATCGAAGCTTGCAATTAACGACGAGTAATTTAACCGACGCGTCGATTCGTCCGGGAAACCAGGTGTACCGCGTTTGTTCGCGCAATTCCAATGTCTCTCGCCGATTATCTATTGTTTCCGCTAGCTTTACGTCCTCGGCTTTCCCTCCTTTTAGTCTCCTTGTTCGCCAATCTTTCGTCGTAATTCCAATAAGAGGAAATACGGCGCGTGAAAGCGGACTCGGAGCTTCGAAACGTCCCGTTAAAGTAGAATTTATTCATCAATTGATCGAAGAATCATGAGTTGTCGTTAACAATGCCATCACGTTCAAAACGAAACGTTGTTTATTAGATCGAGGTTAAATCAGGCAGACAAAGTTATTGTTTAATTTAAACATGGTTCTTCGATTAATTTATGCTTAACACTTTACGGTTCAATAGCATACACACGTCCAACCGGCAGCTCAGGCGCACATTCTCTCTGGCGCTGGCTCTATTTCGGTTTAGACTCTCCAATACCATTCTTTTCGTTCATCGCGAACAGTAAGTTTTTCAAATTGGTATAAAACTTGGCAGCTTATAAAGCAACGCAACTGACGCAACTAAGCAAGGTACCTTAGTACTAAATAACAAATTACTTCTCATATAATGAGAAAGATTATCGATAACAAAAAGCCGATTAACACGTTGACTGCCACGACAGCCGTATTCAGGTGTCAGCAAAGTTTCTGGTCAGGCCACGAAACCCATATTCGGGTGTCGCTCATTTGACTACTTGCGAAGGATCGTCGTAGGTATTTGAAAAGATATTCCATAATAATAAAACTGTTGAATTGTTATAAAAGTAATACGAAAATGGTTTGTTATAAAAGTAATACGAAAATGGTTTATTAAAAAAATTATTTAGCATGTAAAACTTTAAAGCATTCTATGCATAGCTGAGGTTGGTCGGGACAATTTGGACAATAAGTTGTTGTTTTCTTCAAATTCTTTCGTGGCTTTGTTCGGTCCATTCGACGTCTTTTATTTGCATAATATAGTTTGCATGCGCGTGTAATGCTTCTTCCGCAATCATAAGCCTCGTAAAAACTTTCTTTTTCACTGCTATCTGATTTACTAAGAAATAAGTTTTCAATTTTTCTTTTCGACATTGCAACGAATTAGGGCAGAGATTTTAAGTTATACCGTTCGTTGCTCGGCCAAGATTCAAACTGATTTGGTAGAAAGTGGAGAAATGAGAAACAAATGCGAAGGAATGGAAACAAAGGAAACGAGAGGTAATACCACCAGATGAGCGACTCGAATTATGAAAATATCGATGGGAGTACCGAACAGAGAACGCTTGGTACTGCAGCACGCGTGGCCTGACGGAGATTTTTTTGAAAACAAGCGTGGCAGTCAACGTGTTAATAGGCTATCGGTCGATAAGCGTCGCGACAAAAAGCCGATTAATAGGCTATCGGTCGATAAGCGTCCCAACAAAAAGCCGATTAATCGGTTGTCGGTCGGTAAAGTGTTAACAGGAGCAAAATTCGAGTTCCATATTTCGAGATTGTGATGCGTGTTTCTCGTCTCATCGTTTCGGCAAAGATTCGCGGCGGAAGCGCGGCCGTCGATCGTAAAACGTTTCGGCCACGTGAAAACAAAGCTTCCGCTTATGATCTATATTTATAGACGCGGCGCTGGGCCTCTGAACTCTACCGCAATTCGCTTGCACGTTTAACGCGTTTTAGTGGCAGGGCTTTTCAAGTATCCGTGCAGCGCGATAGCGCTTCGTTAAAATTTGTTTGCGAGAAATGCCGATCGATGCGATCGCGCTACTCTTTTTTTTCGTTTATGCAGGTGGTTTACGATTATTTGAAAGAAAAAGAAGTAATTGCGAGAGGAATCGCTGATATGACTCGTGACGAGCTACGAGCGCGTTGCGAATTGACGATCGTGACGAAACATGGCCACAGTACGCGAACAGCGTGCTCGCGCTGCGTGGCGCTAAAACGGTTAACAGAAATGCTGCGGTTAAACGTTGGGAATGAGAACGGAGTGCGCGCGTTTTCTCGTTGACGAAGGAACAGGACTCGTCGAGCGACGCCCAATCTAGTTGATCGCATTTGAGATCAGAGTCTGGAAGGAAAAGTAAGGACAACGAAATTGTTTGTTGAGTTTTCGATTAGTCGATACGCCGTTCAATATGTATGCAAATCAGGCAGCTCGGATGCAAATTCGAATAGTCGATATCCGGATGTTAGAGTGGCGGTGATGCCTTTCTGAATCGTGTCACGAGTGGAAAATATAGCAGAATTTGGTAATAACAGTTACACGTTTGTTCTCGATCTGTGCGTAACATTAGAACTACCGATAGTTAACGCGAAGCTATTTTTACCAAAACCAGTGAAAATGGCTGGTCTTTAAAAAATACCTAATAATAGAATATTCTTATATTTATTGATTTATTACTTCCTTATGGAAGGAATTCCATGTTATGTAGTACATTTTTGGCATTATTATCCATCTGGGGCCATGATCCCTAAACGAGGGTCGACACGTTTATAGAATTGTAGAACCAGTCATTTTGGCTGGCGTGGTGTTTCTAATGTTAGCATCCAGCGATCCAGCGATTGATCCGGAATTTTCCTGATAACTGATATCGTCATATCGAATGATACGCGGTAAAAATTTGAAAAACGTGTGGAAGGTTGTAGAAAACGAGGGAACTGGTTCATTGGGCTTCGATAAACAAATTGCAACACCCTTTTACACTTTGACAAGTACCAGTCATTTTCACTGGTATTGGTATAAGTAGCCTTGGTACAAAATTATTTTCAGTTTGAATACATAGAAACAAAATAAAATTCATCATATTATTCTTTTAGTTATCGTTGCAAAAATTATAAGATAATTGCGGAAAAAAATATAATGTAAAGTAGAAATTTGAAAATAAAATTGTAGAACCAGTCAATTTGACTGGTGTGGTATTTCTAGTGTTAAAGCACTCGTTAAGTACTTGGAAGATGACTAGTTAGATAACACAGGGACAAGAAATGTTCCGCGTTCGCTCCTCCTCCCATCCATAGATCAGCTGAATTGGCTATGGGAACACGAACATGTTCTTGGCTATGGCATAGTAGTAAATTGGACGAATGAAATAATCCATATATATTTCATAATAATATTATTCATAATAATTTGGACAATCAATTATAACGTGGTATTCGCGTAGCACTGGCTGCGTGTTTATGACACAGTGTCATATTAAATTGTAACGTAATAGTAACTAGCTACGGAAGACATAAAAATTAATCTCGATCACGTTACGTGTTAGTAAATACATGGGACACGCTTTCACCATTCTCATACTAATTTTAGTACGTAAATTGCGTGGTCATAAATCTTCTAAACCTACGCAGTTTACCTACTTTCCTCACTTTCCACCACCTAATTCCACCTCCCTTTTTCCCCAAAACACACGTTGGCGAGAATCTTCGACAACACCCTAATCGAAGCGAAATGAAACAGCCAGCGAAGCCAAGTGCAAACCGAATGCAAATTCTAGCGAACTCTGTTCGCCTCTGCATCGTCGAAAAGAACGAGAAGAAGGTTAGTCGGTTGGATCGGTACGTAGGTCGCTGAATCCTGCGATGCGTCAGGAAACCTACAATCGTCCTATCCTCTGGTCCTCGTGAGGTGACGAAGGAAGAGCAGCAGGAAGAGAAGGTCGTCAGAGGTCGCGATATCGGTCGAATGTTTTCCATCCGGTGAGTAGAGCAGCTGCGTTCGGGAGGATGCGGTGTCGAGGTGGGCGTTCGGGATCGATCCCCGACTCCATTCCCGTGACGTCACTGTGCGGCAAGATAGGATGGGGAGAGATGGCAGGAGAGACAAAGCGGGAGGTTTAGGGCGGAGCGGGGCGAACGTGGACACGCGAGCGGTGCCGAGGGGTGTGTAAGTGGTGGGTGCAGTGCCGGGACTCGGGCAGATCCCGGCGACGACGTTGGCCGCGTTTTCGACGGTGGTGCCGCTGCTGCCGGCGTTGACGCACCTTGTGGAACGGCGCGTAGCCCGTCACGATTGTGGTGGTGGTCCTCGTGGTGGTGGTGGTGGTGGTGGTGGGTGTGCGACGTCGCCGGTATCGATGCCGGTGGCTGTGTCTTATTCGCCGGTTTCCGAGCTGCAAATCTCATAGACAGAGGTACGATCGATCGCGACCTTCGAAGACGCGTGTGAAGCAAAGGAGGAGCGCGCAGCGATGCTGGCCGCGATCGTTGGAGGAATCAGCAACCTCGAGGGTGGCGGTGGCGTGCCGGTGACACGACGGTTTAGTCGCTGCTAGTTGACGCGAGGTTCTCCCTTCTGCCGACCGGTGCTATCGTTCTTTCTCTTAATTTCCTCGAAATTCGTTTCGCGACCATCGTTCCTCCAACAATTCCACGATCCTTAGGTTTAGTGACTTCTTCTTCGACGTCGTCAAGTTATTCGTTTCTCGGTAGATGGTTGCTGGCGAGTGTGCGAATCTTTCGCTTTGGCTCTCCAACGTCTCCAACACGCAGTCACGTTACTCGCGTTACTCGATGATAAGAAGCTGCACGTAGTAGCAGTCGGTGAACGCGTGTGCATATGCTTGTATACATATACATGTATATATAGCTGTTGGTTCTTCCTCGGTCACGACCTTCACCGTGTAATCAAGTTGGTGCCTGAGGTTGCTCGTTGCGCTACATGTGTCAAGGCAATTGTACCACACGTATCTTGCAAGTTAACTGCCTGGTGTATAGGCGTTGTTAGTTGCGTACGTGTACAGGGAAGAATCGCAACAACGCGTGGTGCTGGTTTCTTCGTTCGCAAGAAAACGGTCGATAGCACTAGAAGTGCAGCTCCATATTGCTTAAAATACGAGGTGGACCTATCGATTTGGAAGACCGACGGGATCATGAGCAGGATACACTTGATCATTTTCCTCGTCTTTTTCCTGCTCATCGTCTTCTTCTCGCTGCTTCTCTTCTCCTTCTTCTTTCAAGTAATTCTATAATCTCCGAATGGCTATTTTCCACTTAAGCTTTCACGTGCGTAAGAATTCGCCACGTCCTCGCTTATCAAGATAATCCGTGAAAAGTGGAATGTTCATCGGTTTTGCGATAACGCGCGTGTAATTCAAGTGTTGGCTCGCACAGCCCCTATCCAGTGTTGTTTCACGCTCGAGATAAATTTACCTCGGCTGAGAATTCTCTCTGCGATGTAGCGCGGACGTAGGTAATTTGCATTCGATCTGTCGCGATTAATTTCATTCATCGAATATCTCGAACGGGACTGGCAGCGTTGGCAGGGCCGGCCGGTTCCTTTGACCCAGTGATCCGGTTCGGTTCGTAGCGTGCTCCGAGTACGCCACCCACCCACGGCGAGCGATGGAATTCGCGTGCGAAAAATGGCGGCGTGAGAGGCGGCCGAGTCTTCACCGGCACTGCCAATTCTCGTAATTCTCCAACGATCTAACCTTCCACGCGAAAGCTCGTTCGCAATTGTTTTTCCCAACCGTTCGCTAAATTCGGGAAAGAAGATCGAGCGATAAGAGAAACGCAAGCTCGAGCGGGGTCGGTTCGAGATAAACGAACGACGATAATACGCGTTGGCGTTTGTGATGCACGGGACGAGGAAACGAGAAGATGGCGTGGAAACGCGGAAATCGGTGCAGGATCGCGCCAGTCGATCGACGATAGCGCGATCCAATTCCAGCCGACTATCGTGAACGCGCGCGCATGCGCGCGCGCGGTATTTTCGAATGACGCGCAACGATCTATCTTCGAGACGCTGAAGCGTTTACGAAACATGTTGATGCGCTGGAAGAGCAAGGACAAGAGCTCCGGCAAGAGCTCCTCAGCCGGCACCAGTCTTGGAAAAAAGAAGCGTAAATTTGGCAGAGAAGGTAAGAAGCAACTCTTCTTCTCGTTGTCGCTCTTTTACATTACGTTTCTCTCTCTGGCTTTTAGTTTTCCATGTTCGTGGAACGCCCGGTTTCTTTTCTATTCTTCCTCTCTTTGTCTCTATATTCTCGAACAATTTCCCTGGTGATTATGTTATTTGTCCACGGAACGCTGGAATTGGCCGCGACAAAGCTCTGCCGCGAGAACAGCATCGATTTTCGATAACCGATTCGGAGGACCTGATGCAACAAGGTCGGAGCATTCTCTCGGTTTACAGTGACGAGATAACGGACGCAAAATGCCTCGTCCCTTGGATGACGATTCTCGTCATTACGCGAAAGCTCGCGAGTATCCGCACACTTTGATCGATCCCAGTAGAAACAGAGTATGTGAACGCTGTCGAGGTAGAAGTGAAAACGAATGGCAAACTAACAATTGGAAACGGCGATTGTTAGGTTTTTTGTATCGAGTCCAGTTTTATCGAAACATCGCGATAACTTTAATAATAATTCTAGTATTTGCTATAGGCGAAATCTACGATAAATTAAATTCCTTTTTTTCTTCTTTATACGAAAGCAATTATTTTGGAAATTATTGCGTTGGCAATTAAGTGATTGCGGATTTTGTCATTAGGTGGAAATTTGGCAAAAAGTTCAGTAAAATATTTTGGTCACATCGTGGAAAAAGACGGTGTGCGATCAGGAAGAGATAACCTGAGAGCAATACGCGAATTTGAAAGCCCAAAGGACGAAAAAAAATGTAAGACAATTACTGGGGAAAATGAATTTTTATTATAAATTTATAGAAGATGCCTGCAAACTTCTGAAACCACTTGATAACTTATTAAGGAAAAATGTGGAATTATGAAAAAGAAGAAGCAAACTTTAGCTTAAAACAATTTGATGCAACACAAAAAGCCACAGATTGGATATCAGAGTATGAAACGGAGTGGGAAAAATTAAAAATCCAGAATGAGGAGAAGAAAATCAAGTGCTTGAAGATGTATTTGAAGTTGTAGGCGTATCGTGCTGCAGTCCACCTCTTGTTGCTAAAAACTTTTAGAAATGAAGTTTTCCAATTTCCCCAGTTGTATCATTAAGTGTTAATGACAAAATCTGCAATCACTTAGTTGCCAATCCAATAACTTACAAAATTCATTCAATTTCCACTGAATAAATATCGACTTTCCTTTAGAAGATAACGCGCGAATTTTTGCAATTTGTACATTCGTTTCGACGTCTTATGACCATTCGAAACGAGAAAGTTGTCTTCGTCAGGTTCATCTATGCTTTTCATGATCGTGTTTCTACGATACTTTAGGTCTAATAGAATGACGCCTCGTTAGAATTGTAGGTATCTCGAGCTGCATTTCGACTATTTCTCTTTCTCATAAACACGTAGATATCCGTGCAATATACTTATTAACACATTGACTGGCAGACGAATTTTCCATGGTTAGCCCAAGGCGCCGACGTGAAATTTTCATTATGCGATGCATATTATGTCGAAATATTATTTGCAGCAAATAAAATGAGTTATAAAATTATGCTTGAAGCATTTTTCGTGGTGAGACAATTATTGTAGACAATTATTACGATTGTCCTTTTTTCAAACAATCGTGCTATGTACTTTTAATATTTGCTGCGTCGCCGGTCACCGGTGGCCCTCACAGCGCTATAGCCAAATCGGGTGCCGGTCACCGGTGACCCCCACGGCGTTATAAACAATTATTACGATTGTCCTTTTTTCAAACAATCGTGCTATGTACTTTTAATATTTGCTGCGTCGCCGGTCACCGGTAGCCCTCACAGCGCTATAGCCAAATCGAGTGCCGATCACCGGTGACGCCCACGGCGTTATAAACAATTATTACGATTGTCCTTTTTTCAAACAACCGTGCTATGTAATTTTAATATTTGCTGCGTCGCCGGTCACCGGTGGCCCTCACGGCGCTATAGCCAGATCGAGTGCCGGTCACCGGTGACCCCCACGGCGTTGTAGACAATTATTACGATTATCCTTTTCTCAAACAATCGTGCTATGTACTTTTAATATTTGCTGCGTCGCCGGTCACCGGTGACCCCCATGGCAGAACGTGTAAAACGTGCAAATTATACTTTCTAAGTTTAGCGTATTACAGACCATAATATACTGGCAACTAAGTGATTGCGGATTTTGTCGATACCACCTAATGATAAAATCCGCAATCACTTAGTTGCCAACCCAATAGTATATTTCGAAGCAATTTCATATTACACGATTTCCTTTTGTGTATTTGTTTTACGATTAAGCGTATTCATATTATCCTATTCTCGTAAATGTAGAAGTAGTCGTGTCGTTTGTTTTCTGCAGTTGTTGAAAATTAATCGCTGTGTACAACGTTCAAGTGAATTATACTTTCACAACTTGTCCCTATTTTCAATCATGTCGTATCACTATACTCGATTTTCATCGCTGAGTTAATACCAAAGTCAAAGACCCAACAGAAATGGAATTATTCGATTTTTCCTTTGCGCTCTTGTTCTGTCGTTACGTACACGTCCTTCTCGATCATTCGAGAGCAAAAAGATACATTTGAACGACAGGTGGATTAAAATGAAATGTTTCTGTGAACTGGAACACGCCAGTGTTTCACCGTAGTCGAATATCGCCGCGTAAAGGTTAATCCTATGACGGTAAAGGCTGCGTCATCTCGGGACATGTGCACACGTTTCACGTGTATTGTTTTCTAAGCTACGTTTATTGTTGCTGTATCAATGTGAATTTTTGGAAATTAATGCATTTTAATTCGATTAGAGATATTCATACATTTTCTATCAAATCTACAGAATGCGCGTAATATGTACAAATATACCAACAGCAAGAATAACAGTGACTTAACAAAAATATTTCAATGTGAAATAGTTAAGAAAGGAAATAATTTGATAGATTGCCATTAACACTTTACCGACCGCTAGCGGTTCAACAGCATACGCACGTCCGACCGGCAGCTCAGGCGCACATTCTCTTTGGCGCCGGCTCTGTTTCGGTTTAGACTCTCCAATACAATTCTTTTCGTTCATCGCGAACAGTAAGTTTTTTAAATTGGTATAAAACTGTAGCAGCTTATAAAGCAACGCAACTGACGCAACTGAGCAAGATACCTTAGTACTAAATAACAAATTACTGCTTAAATAATGAGTAAGATTATCTGCTACAAAAAGCCGATTAATAGGCTATCGCTCGGTAAGCGTCGGCGACAAAAATCTGATTAATACACTATCGGTCGGTAAGCGTCGGCAACAAAAACCGATTAACCGACTATCGGTCGGTAAAGTGTTAATATCTCTTAAATGTTCCAGAAGATGAGAAAAATTGAATTCTGCTCCTGAAAACCAAAAACATAAAGATAGCTTTGATGTGCAATTGATTAACAGCATAGCGAGCTTCAAAATTGGTTTTGTTTAAAAGACGAGAAATATGTTTTTTCGTTTCCAGCGCGTTCTTCCCGAACGAGATAGTCGATGACGAGTTAGACGCGACGTTGATCGTTCAAACGAACTCGCAGGTGTCCTCTGATGCTACTTACAAACGCTTGCTGAAATTTCACAACCGGATAAAGCACGCGACGGAGCGTGCTATTTGAAAGATGTGCGATAAATTTTCTCTGCTATAGTATACGGGGTGTCTAATTTTAGTCGACCCAAGGCAATATTTTCTAAACTATACATCGGCCGATGATCTCTGTTTCTTCGAACGGAACTATGTGGCTTTGTTATATCGGGTTGGCAACTAAGTGATTGCGGACTTTGTCAATACCACGTAACGACAAAGTCCGCAATCACTTAGTTGCCAACCCGATATACCGTTCGATGTAGTTTTTTATTCTCAACGAAAAAAGAATCGCGCTACTTGTACCTGAAAATGCTTAAAACGTTTAAAAAGATATTGCAATGTTAATTTCGTGGAATCGACCGTACGAGAAAATGTACGATTCCATTTGGAAGAAAAGAAAGGTCGTTTTGGAACGTCGGAAGGAGCACGACGCAACCCTCAAGAAACCGAGTGAGTTTTATCTTCGAATAATCTTTAGCTCGGAGACGTTTGCGTGGATCGATTAAAATGAGACACTCTGTATATATAGATGGTTCTTTCACTCTTGGCTGCACAGTCTGTAGCATTTTTCTTTTACGCGTTCAAGCGACTGTTCGCTTTATATTTCCGCAGAGACCATTTCGAAGTAAATAATAGGAAGAAAATAGGTCGTATGTCTGTTCGTCGACCAAAGTTCAGCCAACTGGCGCGATCTTTCATCCAACGCAAAACAACGTTAGTTAGCTTATCTTACCTTGATCTTTCGTATCCCTTAGTTCGGACATGGCAGTACATCTCATGTTTTGTGATATATTATTTAGTATATAATTGTAACGTAAACAAATTATTTATGGAAAAGTTGATGATAATCTTAATTTGGAATGTTGACTTTTTCGGAATATTTTTTGAAGGCTGTTACCGCCCATTTTTGAACGCGTTAAAATTCACTCTAAGATACAAACTTGTATTAGGTGGTCCGAAAAGTTTCTTTCGTTTTATAAGGAAATAATGGATGCACTACATTTTCCGTTTTATATTATTTTATATTTATCGAATTACGTATGATCCATTTTGTTCTATCAAAACAAAGATCACAACGTTCGACAGATTAGGTTTCATGTTCGTATAAAGATGCATCGTTGTAAAAGACGTGTCTGTAAAGGAAAGACACTTTTCGGACGACCTAATACGTTCTCGATCTGGTGTAAGTTCCAGCCGAGGAAAAGATCGAACGTTTTAAGATCTTCAGCGTACGATTTGAACGTCAGATGTTGCTGCATCTTCTGCTATCTTGAACCATTTTTCTCTAAATATTAGTAGAAACTTGATGTTAGTACGCGTCTATCAATCAGATTGTCAACATCGTCTTTGCCAAAGACGAAGCGTCGATCGCAGAAACTTTGTTCCACATCTTCCGAGGAATCTCATCTTTCGTGGAGGAATCGTACGCCGGTCGGTTGCCACCTACGTAGCAGATACGCGTTAGCCATAGAGGAGGAAATGCTAAGGGAAATGTTGGGTCGGACAACGATAAGGGACGCGTTGTTGAAAGGCCGATTACCGACCAAACGACAAAGTATCTGAGTTTCTCAGCTGTGGGGAACGTGCATCTCAGGCAGGCAGGTTGACAGGCAGAGAGCGGCTACACCCTGTGGCTGTTCCTCCACGCTTGCGCGCAGGTTGCACACCCCCGATCCTCCTTCTTTGCACCTCAATTCCCCGCAACCCGTTCTCCTTTCCTCCAATTTCCTCTCCCTCTTCGTTGCTTCTCTCTCTTTCCCTCTCGCCTGCTTTCTTTCTCTTTTCCGCTCTTCTCTTCCTCGACAGTATTCTATCGAGTCCTCCTCTCGGTCGTGTCCCGGGTGTGTACACACCCCGCGCGTGCTTCCGCTGTCGGCAGTGGTTACGATACCACCACTGCTACTATCAGTAGCACCTCCGCTAGTAGCAGCAGCAGCAGCAGCAGCGTCGGCGGCGGCAGCCTCCAATCTGTCTGTCCCTCCCTGTGGCAGCGCTGCTCCTGCCGAGAACAGTTACGTCGCATCGTTGCCTCGCGTAAGATCGTTATCGTGCATTGTTGGGCTTCCATTGCTCATCGATCGTCGGTCAAATCGATCGTCAGACCAACGTTGACCGTGGTCAGGCGTCAGTACCAAGGGGAAGCAAATCGAAGAAAACTCGGACGATGCTGGCCAAGCGAGTCAGACACTTGGGTATTCGAGGAGTACGTTGCCACGAGGCGTGTTTCCGCCACGATCTCGCAGAGCCTGTCCCTTGAGATCGAAGAGGAACAAGTGTGACGCGGATCCACCGCTCGATTCGTGCGCTCGAACTGCTGCCCTCGCCGAATCATTCGGCGAATGCTTGATCGTCTGCCGCGAAATCTCACGTTCTCAAGTCGGCATGCGTATTTTCGTCTGGAGGCATTGCGTATCGTTGGACGGTAAGGAAGCGACGATCTAATTCATACGACTAGTTTTGACCCAATAATGGCGATCGACACGGTCTCGGTCGATAACGCGTTTCACGTAGCCGTAGTTGATCGGTAAAAGTATGCCACCTCTGGAGCAATCGCGTTTGAAAAAAAAGTTCGATCGAGCCATTATTGCGCAAAACTGTTTCATCTCTGCGTCTTTCTCTGTCCACCTGCGCCCTCGGTTCACCAACCAGGCGTTTCCCGCTTCGTTTCGTTAATTTTCCTGGCTCGCAGGGAACGCGACAATGCTCGGTTTGTATTAAAATCGTCGCTTGGAAATTTGCTGCGACAGTTTAAGCCGCGTAAACGTTGGAACGCGCGAGGGGAGCGCTTTAAACGAGCGCATTCGAGCGTTTGTTTACGTTCGCCGAATTACCCCATCGCGAACAAGCGAATTCCCTTTTCCATTCCAACTTTCCATTCTCGCTCGATCGCTTATTCGCTTGTTCCGAGAAAATGGAGGTAGAACGCCGAGAGAGTAGGTCTCCTAAACCTCGTTTCGCGAGATAATCGTCGGAAAGATGGTCGGTTCGCTTCGCGGCAAATCGCCTGCCAACCAGATGATTTGGTTTTTTAATCGCCTCCGCCTGCGCATCCGGTGAATCGCTACTTTCGTCACGACGCTTTTCTTTCGTCGTTACTTTATTTTACGTGGGATAGGACGTGCACGCGCCACCCATTCTCTCGTCGAAAATATACAGCGATGGTAGTTACTTTACGACAACGAGCGGAACGAAGGGATGCACTTTGCGTTTACTAGGTAAACGGCCATTCGTAGTATACGTTGCGCCTGCATCCTGCTGACCCACTTAACGCGCGCGAACTTGGACCGTGACGTGGCAGGAGCCAACGATCGAAACGCAACCCCGTTCGACCAACGGGAACCTGCCTTGCATCGTATTTTCGTGCAATTTTTATTTTTGAAAGGAGTAGGAAAAATTGTTTTCCCTAAAACAGAAATTGTTTTTAACACTTTACCGACCGCTAGCGGTTCAACAGCATACGCACGTCCGACCGGCAGCTCGGCTTTGTTTCGGTTTAGACTCTTTAATACCATTCTTTTCGTTCATCGCAAACGGTAAGTTTTTCAAATTGGTATAAAAGCGTCGCAGCTTACAAAGCAACGCAACTGACGCAACTGAGCAAGTAACAAATTACTCAAACAATGAGAATGATCGTCGGCGACAAGAAGCCGATTAATAGGCTATTGGTCGGTAAGCGTCGGCGATAAAAAGCCGATTAGTAGGCTATCGGTCGATACAGTGTTAAGAAGAGCGAAATAAAAAATAAGGAATTGACGATTCTTCGACCTATGACTGGTTGAAAATTCAACACGATTTAGGGCTGTGCGATCGACGCAGGTGTTGGTCGTTACGCGCGTTCCAGTTCCATGTAGCCTATAACGAGACGAAGAGAAAGAAAGGATTTTATCTCTTCCGTTCTTGTTTTTCAGTTTACAGCTATTCTCTTTCTTTTTCTATTCTGTCTATACTATTCCAGAATTAATTCGCTATGTAGATAGCGAGCCCTTGGTATAATCAACTTTACTGCCTGTGCTTTCAATCATTCGAGACTCGATGTCATACTCTTTCTATGGGCAAGAAAGTTTCTCACAGTCGAGAATGGTTTGTATTGGGTTGGCAACTAAGTGATTGCGGATTTTGTCAGTGCCACCTATTGACAAATCCAATAATTTTGATTTATTTGTAGGAAATTTTCTCAAAGCGGCAAAGCTTGTCTGCCGATCGAAACTTATTTAGTTACTATAACGATTATATAAAATAAAATTCCGAATTTTATTCCACAATGGTAGAAAGTTTGCAAGTAAAAACGAGTGCGAAGTCGACGGATGGATTATGGTTTATGGTAGGTCCCTGACATAACGACATAGAACAAATATTTAGCAACGCGAAGAAACAATGCGAGATAATTGGTGATCGGAAGAAATAAGTGAATCGAGCGGAACTGCCCTGCAGCGCCATATGGGTCACCGGTGACCTCAGTGAGATAAATTCATCAATGATGACTATATACCGTGAAATATCTCCTGTAGGTAATATTTCAACGTTATATGCATCGCACAATAAAAAATTCACCGTGACGCCACGGCTAAACCTCGTGAAACTGGCGTGGCATTCGACGTGTTGAACCACAGAAAAATACGATTGGGTGGGAAACAACTAAGAGCCAGGGTTACAGCGTTAAATACACGCGAAACCTGACACTCACAGTCCATTCCAATTTCTCCAACGACGAACGTATCACTGTGTCCTTTGTCCTTTCACAGCAATTATCATCGCAGGCGTACGAAACGACGAATCGAAGTAGATCCGCGGCTCCGCCGTGGCCCAATTTCTCTGCACGCGTTTCGATCAGAATCTCGGGATTGCGGAGGTCGCGACAGGTTATGTTTTACGATCGTCTGGAATCGGCCTTTACGTGACCTAATTACCAGGGCGAATCCTTTGTCGTTTCCGGCGTGTGTGGCGCTTTCGAGGTTCCTCTCTATGCGCTATCGATTGGTCGTTTCGACCACCGCCTCCATGGGACCGCGTTAAAGCGACAAATTCCCACGGACGTCGTTTCTTCGACTTTCCTCCTGTTTCTTCGCGTTTTTCACGTTCAAGCAACAGTTTTGCTTCGTCCAAACGAAATACAAAGCTCTCGACGTTGTTTTCGATGGAAGTAACGAGACGTCTTAAAATTAACTCGATCTGTGGCGAACGAATCGGTGACCCAATTGCGGCGGCCCAAGCGAATTTCGATCTCGCAGCGTAAATTGCGTTTGCCCTGCCCCACGCACGGGCTTCTGCAACCTGCCTGCGAGCCCCTTCCAGACCAATTATTGATTTTATATCGATTAGCGGGAAAAACACTGTTTTCGTTGCTCCATGGTTCACCTCGGCTCTTCGATGCTTCGATGAAACTTAGAAGAGGATTTTGCAACTACAGATTTGCAAGATAATCCGCGAAATCGTGAAATATCATTCTCCAAATGTTTCGTCCCGATGGTTTTGCAGCTGCGATTTATAACGCTACGTCGAACGCCTTGCTCAAGTTTCTTTCATTCTACTGCGTAGACGCGGGTAGATCAATTGCCGTAGTTGCGTTTCTATTTTCCAAATGTTCTCTGGATCAACGTATTTAAAAAACGAGTCCGATCTACGCTGTCGTATTCGACATTTTGCTCGCGTTTCTCTCACTTTGCGCGACGAAGAGTTTAATCGCGAGGAACGAGAGGAAAATTGTAATCGTAACGTTCTAGTCCCAGGGACGGAGTTGGCGAGGAGAAGCAGAAACTAGAAAAGTAAACGAGCAGGTCGTAGCCCAAAGGAATAAGCGCGTTCGGGGAGGGGCGAAGGGATCGATGCCGCGAAAACGCTTAGATTCGGCTTAGGTTTTTCTTTCCTCCTGTGTTTCCTTCTTTCGCCTCGTTTCCTGGCTGTATCCGGGCGTCGAGTACGTGTTTAGAAGTCTGCAACTTTCGTTTGCTCCGATGCCGAGTGTGCAAAAGAGGATTTCCCTCTCTTAGCCAAGCTTTCTTCTTCCGCTGTCAGCGATAAAGAAGCGGCGGTTGGTTCAAACCCACGTACCTCTGTGGCGTGCCATTTATGATCGTCCCTTGCCGAACGGAAGAGAAACAACGTTGAATTTTAATCGAGCGGTCGTATCCTCTGCAAACAAATTACGTTTGTTTTTCTCTCTTTTTATACAGTTAACACTGATTGCCACGCTGAAATCACGTGTCTCGCTCAGGACACCACGGGAGTATTTTTATTATTCAAAGCATATAATGGCAAAATAATAATAAATTGATGATGTAAGACAACAATTCTTCCCCAATGGACTGTTTATCTTATTGGTGGTCATTGGTGACTACCGTGGCGCCTTGGTAACAGTTGATGACAAGGCTTCGTTTATTTCAACAAACCATTCGCTTTCGTTATTTCGTCGTAAGCAAAACGTGCAGAATGTATTGTTGAAACGTGTAGAAGATATTAGTAAACAGTATTATGATTATTTTTATGATTTCAACGAAACATTCGGCTGAAATGGTAGAGGTCCGCAAAGAAAATTATGTTTGTGATAAAACAATGGTAGTGTAGATTACAAGAGAGGAAAATGTGCTGTGGATTTATCAGATCAAATGATAGCATATTCTACGCTACATAGAAGAACCCTCAACTGGTATATAAAATTAACTTTAGAGTTATTGTTAAATACATCAATTTCAAACGCGATAATACTCTATAAACAAGCAACAAAAACAAAAATCAAGGTATCAGATTTTAGAATGGCACTCGCGATGCACCTTACACGGTGCCATTCGCCAGAGCCGTCAAATGTACTTATTCGACAAAGATTGCGACACGAAATGCAAGTGAAAGAAGGGCAAGCGCACCTGGTACGAAAATTTTGCAGAGAGTGGTATAAAAAAATGGTAAGCAGTTAGGATCAAAAATTGCTAAAAATCGGACGAAAAAGGTGACCACCTATTGTCCAGATTCACAAAGGATATAACCTAAGAAACACGAAGATGGTACCCCGCTGGGGGTAGCCACCCATGCGATAATCAAGCAGCTAAAAAATTTCACCAAATATCTAAATTGGACAAATTGTGAATGTAAATTATTAAATACAAAAAACCTATTGTCCAGATTGTATCGATGTGCCACATTTATGTTTAAAGTGTTTTATCACAATGCACCGTTAGATGCAAGATTTCTTCTCATTTTTCTTTATTGATATTCTAACAAAAATGTTTATTTGTTCAATGGGACACTTTTTATTTCAACGTATCTGCTATTTATCGGTTGTATTCAAAATGCCCTAACTGTCAATTTTCATACAATTTTTACAATTGTAAGAAGTTGAAACGCTCCGGTCACCACTGACCACCGTGGCGTCACGGGAGAATCCGTGATGGGCCATATATGACCCACGTGGCAGTCAAAGTGTTAAAACGGATTTTTATACAGTTAAAACGCACAGAAATACAGTCATAATTTGCATACACGTTGAAATAAATTGAAGCGAGTCTCGTGTTTGTTTCGTAAGGCGATCAGAAGGTGTAAGGCAACAAGAAGAATCGCGCAGTGGTTAAATCCGTTTGCATACGTCGCGTTAAAGCAGACAATCTCATAGAATACACACTGTCGCCCATAAGTAGGGGAACATTTTCGTCGACTTTGTCAGCAACTTTGTTATTCAAACTGTACGAATTACTGACGGACTGGGAGATTCTTTTGTATTTTGGCTAAAGTCAGACACGTTGAATACAAAGCACATGTTGAACAAAAAAAAAAAAAAAGAAAAAGAGAAAAAGATTGTTCTACAACGCTTGACGTTTACAGATGCTGATCTTGTTATCGCTCGTCAACTTTCAAAAGGAGGAAATTTCGTCGCGTCGCGAGGCATCCCGTCCACGAGAATCAAAGTTCAGATTATTTGACATTTTTATGGTGGATTCTAGGAAAATGTACAAAGACACAGAGTTACTTTTCCCTACTCGTTACTCGACATCTTTGTTTCTTTTTCATGGAAACGCTAGTATCCACCCTGCGGTACCATAAAGCTTAGTTATTCGAGCGAAATAGGTCGACCTCTCTGTGAACTTGCGACCCGCTGTTAACTTTGTTCGAAAGTAAATCATTCTCGCTCGCGCTTTTCCAGCCAACCTCTTTCGATTTTCGGAAAACCTTTTGCGACAGTCGTCGCCCGCCATACACTTTTCCTCGTAAGATTCTAGTCGCATACTGCCGCTCAAAAGTACGTGGACATCTGCACTTATTCTCAACAGAATATAAATTAGACAATTGGACAGATAGAAAGAGGCAGGACGATTTTTCCAACGTCTATACGACAATGTATATCGTAGTTGTTGGATCGATAGAAATACAAATTTTCGACGTGTAAGACAATTTACAGAAATTTTATGGTCAATTTATATTGGGTTGGCAACTAAGTGATTGCGGGTTTTGTCATTACCACCTAATGACAAAATCCGCAATCACTTAGTTGCCAAGAGAAATAGAAATGTCGAGGCGCGTGATAGGAAGCGCGATCGTCCGGTCTACGTTACGAACAGAATTCTATCGCGCGATTAAACGTTGTTGTTAGGCAGAAATTGTTCACGTGTATTCGAGCTACGACAAATGCTTCGTATTCTGATTCGATAAGCAACAGGATATTTAAATCTGCTTTTCTTATGCAAAGCAAACAATACAGCGATAGCTCAGTGTTCAATAGCGAAGAGTACAGAAGCGAGGGACAAAAGCGAAGAGAAGCGTTTATTGTGAGATAAAAAATACAAGCAACGGATAGGTAATAAATGACAGAATGAACAAGGTAAAATGAAGTGTAATAGGGAGCGTGTTTATACAGGGTGGTGCTTTCTAACAGGTCTTATATGACGAAACAAATTTTCCATGTGACGCGTTGTTTCTGTATCCGATAAAGCGGAGTTTGGAAGTTTATGAAATATGCTCAGAGGCTGAGCACAGATTGGCTATGAATAAACAATCAGCAGAAGGTTCTTATTACGCGAGAATAAAATTGTAAAATAATATTTTCCATGGTTCTCACGCAAATGGACTTCGAATATGTTTAGTTAAGAACCGGACATGGCACACGCGCACGACACATTCGAAAATTTATCTTCCTCGGAAAGGAAGCAGCTTACGAAACCAATCTCCTTCCACGTTTTTCAGTTATTTTCACACGTGGTTTAACCTTTTGTCGATTATTCGCTGCTGTCCAATCGGCGATCGATCAAGTTCGAGCGTATTTGTCACATTTTCAAACCCGATTTGCTCGCAAGCGACAACAATCCTATTCTACATTTTCTCTCGCAGAATCACGCCGACCAATAACGAGCAGAGAAATAACCAAAGAGTCGAGACATTTTTACGTTACCCTAGTTACTCGCAAGTTTGAATTTCACGTTTTCCTTGCAATTTACGTTCACAGTTTGCGTATTGTTGGATTAGCAACTAAGTGATTGCGGGCTTTGTCATTAGGCGGTATCGGTAAAATCCGCAATCACTTAGTTGCCAACCTAGAAGGTGCAATTTCTGCACCGTCGACCCGAAACTAACAAATAGATAGATGTGCCGTGTCCAATCGTAGGTGGCGAGCGATATCGGCGGTGGGTGCGTGCACGCATTCTTCAGTGGGTTATCGTGTGTCGGTGAAAGGTGGAAGAGAAGAGATGGGTCGGCGACTGTGGTGGGGCGAGGGGGTCAGACCGAGGTCGGGGTCGGAGCTGTGGGGCAGGAGAGATGAGGAAGGACCGCACCCACCCCGGTTTATCGACCGGGTTACACCCTTAGCCAGCGCTCTCACAAATTCTCCACCTTATTACTTACGTTTTCCTCTTTTCTCTTCTCTTCTCTCTCTTCTTATTTTCTCGCCAGCTTGGCGGACGCATTTTCCGAGAGGAAAAGCTCGACGAATTATTACGTTCGCGAAGAAGAACTGGGTTACGAGAATCGATCGCGTTTCTCGCGGTCAGTGAAGAGAATCTGGCGAAAATATTTCCGGTGCAATGGAAACGTTCGAATGAAAATTACGACAAGGTGAACACGATCAACGTTCACGGCTAATCTGTTGAGGATTTTTCAAGGTTGTTTTGCGCACCGCGTGTATCGTTTCTTCCTTTTCAACGTTAAGCTAGAAACCAGTTTATGAACGGACGACTATCTTTGTCCGCCTCGTGTTTCCGACTGTCTCGCGGATTACGGAGATAAGCTTGCGTAATAAAAAAGATTTCGCGATAATCCGTTGGAAAATCTGTCGCAAAGACGTTTCACGACTCTCCGCTACACTCGTCTGAAATTTTTAACTCGCCAGCTATCGAGTCGTAGCTTGGGTGGAAGCCAACGTCTCCGCTCGCGAGGACGTTGCTTTCCAGTCCTTTGACCTCGTTTCCCCAATAGATTCCTCGCAGGATATCATCGCGTAGGTAAACGAAGGGATGAAACAACGACAAAAGTTGAGAATCTCGTGAATCGTTCGTCAACCGTTTAGTTTCTTTAGACTGTTTTGCGTAGCTGGAAGAGCGTCGATCTTCCATGACGCGTCTCTTCATTTTGCATCTAAGTAGACTGGCCATCAAACCTTAGCACACCTACTGATACAGTGTAGAGCCTACTGAACAAAATGAACCCACAAAATAATCTATCGATCGTATCGACTATTCGTCTGCTTATAAAATACCAAACAACGCAGGATTTGTTCTGATAAAACTGACTCATTGGAAGAAAGCGTAGCGCAGCCGACGTGATTATGGCGTAAGGTCGTAGCGAGGAGCCGAGAAGAGAAAAACGTGGAATGACCAGGCAATGTGAAATAGGAGCGCAGGAAATAAATCCTTGAGGCCGCTTCCGCTCCGTTTCGTATTTCGCGGCGTGGTGGGTCGAAACAATGGGGTGTGAGGATACGTAAATCGACGTGGGAATCGAATAAAAAGACGAGCAACCGATCACCGCCCCTACAAACGACATAAACCAACTTCCGTTCGAAAGTAGACGACCAAGATAATTCAATTAAGCGGTTAACGTCGATCGAACAGTTTGCAGCGATAAGCAGCTGCGATGGTGCAATTACGTTTGATATCATTACGTAGCTAAATTCTGTTTGAAACAGTAGGAAACTTTTGATAAATTTTATATAAATTTATATGTAAATTCTATAGAATTCAAACTTCCCGCCAACCGACATATTTTACTTTCGCTTTGTTTTACCGGCAGCCATTTTACTGAACATATTAAATCACTAGAGAAGAACGGTAATTTAGGACTTAGAAAATCGATTTTTCAGGTAAAATTTGTAGTAGATTTGCTATTAACTGTTATTGGACAGAATTTAATTTATTCTCAAAATAAACTCGATTTTCCAGAATCGATCGTCTTATTCACCACAAGGATTTACGTTATTTCATATAGCAACGTTAGTGCGTTTAAGGCCATTTGAAAAATTGTTGGAAAATTCGTCTCCATTGCAAGCAAATTTTACACGTACGTCGATTAATACCATATAATAGCATAATAAATAAAATAATATTAATAATAATAGATAAAACTCGGCCGAGTCTTCTTGGTCCCTTAACAGACAGACGATCGACATCTTTCATACCACTGGTCTGTGGCAGTTGGAAAAATCCAACGCATAAGGTCACAAGTCCTTTTCATTTCAATATCTAACATCTACATATTTTTCTATCTTGTACAATATATTAGGTTGTCCGGAAAGTGTCTTTCTTTCGCAAACGTGTTTTTTACAACAATGCACCGTCATACAAACGTGAAACCAAGTCTGTGAAATGTCTCAACAAAACAAAATGAATCCTACGTAATTCAACAAAATAATATAAAAGAAACAACGTTGTGCGTCTATCATTTCCTCATAAAACGAAAGAAACTTTTCGGACAATCTAATACCTTTACTACCAACATTTCCATTAATTATTTATACAAAAATTCCTTTCAAATTAAATTTGCATGTTCTCAGTGTGAACAAAATTAATGTAGATTATACAGTTTTTTGACATGCAGATTTAACATAATAAATATATAGTTAAATATAATTATAAACAAATGAAACTCATTTGCTGTCTCGTTAATATTTGTTATGATACTTTTCCATATAATAATGCGAGTCGTCACCTATCTGCTAGAATATGCACGCATTACCGTTGCTTTGTTTTCGCAAACATGACAGTTCTTATCCCTACAAATTAACATTTTCGTTCTTATTCATTTTACACAAATAGAAAACTAAAATCTGTTATAGCTTCGAATAAAAATGAAAGATGACATTAATTGTACTGAAAATTCATCAAAACGTTTTTATATGTCAGAAGTCGTTAAATCCTGACTGTTTGAATGGGTTTAAAGTAAGAGTATTTGAAAGGATATTTTGTTTATCACACAACAATTTTTATGTGATAAACATAAAATAAATAATATGACAAGACAGATTTTCTTCATCTTTTCGGACAACCTACTATATCTATCCAAAAATGTGAAGTTTCGTCGTTGATAGACTGCGACGACCAAATTACTGTAACGTTGTATCGTTGGAAAGCCGAGTTCGTTGGTACAGCAGTCGCTCGTACGAATGCTACGCGAGGTCCTCGTGAAGGAAGATCGAGGTCAAAGGGAGAGACGACGTGATTGGCAGCGAACCAGCAAGGGCTAATCGATGCGCGAGAAACCGGAAGTCGGAGACGGCAGCGGAAGAAGAGGAGAGGAGAAAAAAGAGAAAAGGGAAGCAATGGAACGAACGGAACGAAAGACGTTGAAGATGAAGAGAGAAGATCGGAGGTGAATGACGCAGAAAGACAGATGGAAGGGTGACAGTAGTCGGCAAGGAGAGGATGGAGAGCGCGCGGACTGCAAAAGCAACGAAGAACGTCGAGTGCGAGGGAGTTGGAGGAAACGCAGAACGCCATGGAGCAGCGAGAGGAGAGAAGAGGAGCGAAGAGGAGAGGAGAGGAGAGGAGAGGAGAGGAGAGAAGAGGAGAAGTGAGGAGAAGAGGGTAACGCGGTGCAAGCTTGTAGGGAGCGTCAGTGTCAGTGTGCATGCGGACGGCGAGTCGGCTGGCGGTGTGGGAGTTGGCGTTGCGTCGCATCGGCAACCAACCTGCAATTGCAACTGTGAACGCCAACTCGTAGAGCGCGAGTTTCGAACCGATCCATCGGCAGATCGAACGCGTCGACTCGAGTTCCGTCCGTTCGAGCCGACAGTGCGCGACGTTCCGGACGATGCGAGACAAGTTCGTTGCTTCGCGATCGCGGAGTGGCCGGTTCATCGAGCGAGATATTTCTGCGTACGATTGCTCCTCCGATCGATCATCCATAGGAAGCTCGTGTATGTTTTGATAGAGACAAAAGTAAAAAGAAGCGTATCGTTGAAAGAGGAAAATGTAGAGATAGGAGAGGGAGAAGAACAGGTTCTGCCGTCGCGGCTCCGCCTTTCCTCATCCGCCGCCGTCTCTGCCAACTTTTATCCGCCCCACGGTATTCTATTAAAACGCGCCTGTATCTCGTCCCATCTTCTTCCCTTGTTTCGTGCACTTTAAACGCTTCATGTCCTTGGGTGTAGACCAGATTCAGCTAAGTCGCGAGTTTCCTCGATGGAGCAGGAAGAACTGAGAATTGGCGCGCTCAACATTTCGCGCCTGTCGATTATTCATCCTCCTCTTGCTGCGATAGAATCGCGTCTCTACGACCGGATAGCGTAACGGAAGCGAGGGTTAAATAGCGGACGAGAGACGATTCATCGCATGTGTCCTTGACCCAACTCGAAGGCGTATCCGACAGCGCTTCGGTGAATGCTCGTTATTCTTCCCTTTCCTAGTTATTTATTTATCGCTCGCGAGAGAAGCCTGGAATGTGTACGAAGAATACAGAAATTACATGGACGTGACGATAAAATATGTACATTGTACATACGGTTATTCTCAAAAGCATTGAGAGCAGCGGTTAAGTTGTGCTACAGTGGCAATACTCTTGGGAGACAGCGTAGATGGAACGGCTTGAAAAAATAACGCTCACACAGATGCGTTATATTTTATGAAATTACCGTTCAATCCCCCAGTGGAGCTCGGTTTTCAGCCAACTTGCCATTACGTGCAAACGTATCGACTCTGTCAGCCTTCTGAGTATTCACCAGAGTGCATGATCTACAAAATGGATCAACTATATCGGATCCAGATAAATAGAACGATAGCCTATAGCACGTGAAAGTGTGCTTGTGTATCTTGTTATAGTGCACGCACCGTTGCCACTCACATCAGATACGTAGAAGCCAGATCCGTGAACTTTGCATCTGCAAATTTTTCTACAAGCGTTCGTTCGTCCATCCTTTCAAATGAGATTACCATCGGATCAATGAATTTGTCATCGACGCTCTCGCGAACATTTTTCATCGATTCGTAAATGCAATACGATTGTCCACGATTTGTCCAATCGAAATCTTTTCGTCGGTCTTCCGGAAAGCGGACAAACGAAAATTATTCGTTGGACAAATCGTGGACAGTCGTATTCCATTTACGAGTCGATGAAAAGTATTCGCGGCTATGTCGACGAAGAATTCTTTCGTTTGATCGTAATTTTATTTTAACACGTTGACTGTCGCGTCGCCCATGTTCGGGTGACGGCAAAGTTTCTGACCGGACCGCGTCATCCGTATTCGGGTGACGCTTATTTGACTACTTGCGAAGGATCGTCGTAGGTATTTGAAAAGATATTCCACAGGAAGTAATAAAACTGTTGAATTGTTATAAAAGTAGTACGAAAATGATTTATTATGAAAATTATTTAGAATGTAAAAGTTTGAAGCATTCTATACAAAGCTAAGCTTGGTCGGGACAATTTGGACAATAAGTTGTTTCTTTAAATTCTCCCGTGTCTTTGATCGGTCCGCTCGACGTCTTTTATCTACATAACATCGTTTGCACGCGCGTCTAATGCTTCTTCCGGAATCATTTTTCCAAACGGCGATATTACGCTGACTCCGTCGAAGACAAGGATTCTTTGTATTTTCAGACAACCCTAATAATTTTCCAGCTAATAATTCTCTAAATCTTCTAATATTTACATCCTTCCTTGTTGCAATTTTCTGATACAAGTGAGTTTATTATTTCGTCACCAACGAACAGCTCGAACACATCCTATGGATTGACATCGTCAGGTAATTGCCTAATGAGGCCGTCTGTCTCGGGAAAAAAATGACTTCTGCCGACCGCTAAATTCATTCCATTCGCCAAATTGAATTGCACTTTCCTCGGTATCGTCGGTTCTTCTTCCTTCCTCAATGACCAATTCTTGTAAGATCTCGTCAACAGTATCTTCGTTACATTCAGTATCACTACGATTGCACTTATCAATATCCGAATCAGAATCAGACGCTGTAATTGTATTTATATTTCTATTTCTAGGAAATCTGATTTCTTCCTCATCGCTGCTATCCGAATTTGTGTGAGCCTCGTAAAAGCTTTCTTTTTCACTGCTATTCGACTCACTAAGAAATAAGTTTCCCATTTTTCTTTTCGACGTTGTAACGAACTGGGGCATAGATTTTAAGTTATGTAAAATATCGGTGGCAGTCTAGCAGAGTACGCTTGGTACAGCGGCACTCGTGGCCTGAAGGAGATTTCGTTGAAAACACGTGTGGCAGTCAACGAGTTAAAGGGCGAACGAGCGAATGTCGTTTGCGCTTTGTCGACGCCAACTTCTCGGATCCGTAAGAATCAATTGTACGCCGTTTAGATCTGTGCGATATTTTTGAACGTTTCCACAAGTATAAATTCTTAATATAATTTCCTAACGTAAGTGCATCCGCTGACTACGATAACCCGAAGGTTTTACAACATGAAAATCACACGAGAAAGACACGACATAATTCGTCGATTCGCATACGTCGTGCTGTAGTTTTGATCAAGTTACTTCATTTAAAAATCTAGTTTTCCTGCCTGGTCGTTGTCTATGTGACGATTAAACGACGGACAAATAAGCTCTCCGAAAGGTTTCTCGGCTTCTCAGTTTGCCGGCTGCGACAGACACGAGAAGGCACGTTGTATTATATTTAGACGATCGATCGGCGATCCGGCAGTTTTTACTCTGCAAATTTGCATGGACGTGGTGGTGATTTTAAAAATAAACCATTTCCCTGCTGGCAGCGCTATACGGCACGTTAGGATTGTCCTTGACCCGTAGAAAGCCCATTCGGGTGGACGCGAAGTAGACTCGCGCGTTCCTTCACGCTCCAAAAGTTGCTCGTACTCGGTCGATTCGCTTTAAAATGAAGCACAGGAAACAAAAAAAAAAAAGAAAGAAACGAGGACGAGATCAATGGGAGGGTCGTTTTCTCGATCTACGAGCATTTTCTTCCATTTCGAAGATCATCTTTGTAGGAAGACGTAGGTGACGTTCGACTTTGACACGCATCGAGTATTGCACGAACAAGCGAGCGACCATAAAAGAGTTAGAAATTGTCGTTCTAACTTTTGCTACAGGCTACTCCATTTTACGTTACGTTTCTCTATGAAAATGTGGTTAAAATCAAAAATCCAAAGAAGAGGTCATGGTTCGACTATAATCATCGGTCGTGAATCGAGGAAAATCGTGTGCATCGTATTTGCAGGACGAAAGCTTTCGTTTCCGCTCCCTTTGGCAAGCGTGTCGATTGCGTCGGTAGAGGCGCGACGCCCGGCGTCGTCGTCGCCGCGACTCTTTTTATATCCCAACTCTCTGTTCGTTCTGATGGCGTACACCTTCGAAAAGCGCGTCTCGTCGTTTCTTTTTTTCCTCCTCCCTTTTTCATTTTTTTCTCTTTTTCTTTGTTCATAGCATGCTCAGGGCGCAATCCTCTTTCCACCAAATGCCCCGCGGATTCGCCTCGACGATAAAACGACGTCTGGCATCGGCAGAGAAACGCGAGAAGCGCGGCGACTGTAATTAACAGCCACTAGCTTTTTTCCAATCGTTCGAAACTGCGAGACGTTATTTTCCAACGAATGGTCGTATTAAGTTTAAAATAAGTGCTCTTTTCCATTTAATCTGGTCGTTCGATTTTACGATCGATAAGAAGAAATTCTAATCACGATAATTTCACGAAGAGGCTGCGTTTCGGTCGTTCGTCTCGGCCACGCGAACACAACGTTAAAATATGTTCTCGATAAACCGGGGAACACGCTTTAAGAGCTAGAAGTTACTTGATTCCTCTGTAGATGTCGTACTGGTCGCGGACGATGATTCATCTAACGACGTATTCGCAAGGAAAAGGAATTTCTTCTGTGCGAAGTCGAATCGCAGTTTCCAATTCATCGCGTTTACGCGATGCTCCTGGTTGTTGGTTTTCTCGTCGCGTCCCTCTTTTCGTCTTGTGCATTCAGCGGCGTTAACGATCTCTTCTAAACTACTCGTAGGCCGGTGAAGAGGTACGGCGCGTCGCCAAGACAAAAAGAATCGTAGCGTCGCGAACGAGAAAGAACGGCAGTCAGTAAGCGGAGTGGTCTCGTTTCATTTTGCTCTTACCGCCTCTTTTCTTCTCTTCTTCCTCCTACTACGTTTCCTTCCTTTTACCCCACCCCTCGTTCGCTAGGTTTTGTTCGTCGAGTCGCGACCAACTCGTCCGAGTCGAAACCTGGTGTCCTCTCTTCGTGCACGTCGTCTTCGCAACGTCGTATCGGTTATCTGCGCATTCAGATTAGCTTTACGAATTGGTCCTTCCAACATCTCTGATCAAACTACGATCACCATTTATCGCGTTAATATTATTTTGTGATGTTTCGTGCGAAGCGCATTCGTGTTCTTGTTACGCGTTTAATTTAGCGTCAAAGCGAGTCGTAAACGTTACGTGTCTCATCTTACACTTGCCGGCTTTCCTATCGCGAGAATTCAACATTGACAATGACGTTCGCGTTATGAATTTACAATTTTTCTAAGAACATGGATGGCTTACAGAACTAGAAGTACTTGCTTATCTTAGTCGGTGTCAGCTTCATGACCAACTAAATGTCATGACATTAAATTGCGTGGAAATAAGCGAGAAAAAATGCCACGGCCTCGTGCAATGTTGTCAAAGCCGTAACGTTTACCCTCGTTACGCGAAGATGTACGCCGTGTTTACCGTGTACAACCAAAATTGTTGAAACTAACGCGATTAGTTGCTTTTTATAAGAAGAAACGATTTTAATACGCCGTTTGGTCGATATACCGTTCGTCCTCTCTTCAAAACACCTAAACAATTTCTCTTGCTAATAATGCACAGCACCGCGCGTTTCCTAACTCTGAACTCGAATTGAAAATTACTACGAACAGATTAATTTGGCCTAACGACCGAACATGTTGAGAGTAGCGGACTGGTGCTGGGAAGCAACTAGGGAGGAGTAGAGTTTGTAGTTTCACGGTGGACGAATTAATTTCGCGATCTTCTCGTTACATTGGTGGAAAAGAAGAGACAACTTGTCGTTCGTTAAGACAAGGGAAAAAAGCAAGTGGTAGAAGTGGTGCGACGAGGAGACGCGAGAAGCACAAACGAAGTTAAGCTCGTGGAAAGACTCGTTTCCAATTATCCAACGTGGCACGAGTACCGACCGAGTTGCGACAGAAAACGCGACGCTGCTTCCCTTCGTCCAATTACTTTCGAAACAGTCCTCTCCGTATCAATTTCGAATCTGCGTTCTACTTTGAAAGATCATTAGGGTTCCGTGGATTTCAGCTTGCCAGTTACGCGCTGATAAAACTCCTTTCGCAAGAATTTGTCGAATATAGCACGTCGTGGAACGCGATACACGCTGTCACTGTCGGGCAAATCTTTCTTCTCCAAAACTCTTTCTGTCGACGTTCTTAACGGTAACAGGATTGCGCTTTGACTTAGAAACTTCTAACAATCACGATATATCAAAGCTGTGAAGATAAGTTGTCGTTATAAAAATCCGACACCGTTTACGTGTCCGCGCACCACACACGCGTTCTGCACAGTAACGTGAAACACCCGATATAACTCGATTCTCTTATGCTTTCGTCGTCCAATACGAAGCATAACGTTCTTTCATTTGGCCGAATATGTCCAGTAGCAGCGGAAATTACCCGAATTTGAATATTACAAGCATATTTTATGATATTGGGAATGCGTTGCGAACAGCGAACAGCGTTAGTCAGATCGACCAACTACCAAACTGACGGAACAAAATTATTTGCGGTTAATTAAGGCCGTTAGTCGACTGAGTCGCCTCTCGTTTGTTTCACTTGCTTTCTTCTCTCATGCGGCTGAATATTTAGCTGCTACACATCCATCTGAACTTTCTCGCTTTGTTTTCACCCTAAGACCAGCGCAGTACACACGGTCACGATGTTCGATAGGCACGCGCCACTGCCAGAAGCAGAACGTAAAGAAGGAAGGCGCGCCATCACGCTTCTTTAGCTTCCAATGGATCCTGCCGGAAGTCAAAGACGTTTCTAGATTTACGCGTTGCGTCATCTATCGTATTTTAAGGCTTGCACGCATGCACGCACGCACGCATATTAGCACGAACAGATGGCAGCACGCAAGCCGCACCACAGCCACAAGGTGTAAGAACACCACGGATTGATCACATCCTGCCCGATCGGTTTATTCTTCACCGACCAGTAATCGGATATCGCGGCTCTTCTTTCGGCATCTCGCGTAACGCGCACCGTGCAAGAAAACGCGAAGCTTTCAACGATCGTTGGGTTTCTGCCAGCGTCAACCGCAAGAAGAGAAAGCTAAATACTCAAGGGTGCCATAAATTACGTTCTGTTCAAGTTTATAGACCTACTTAAGAAGCAGCCATTTTGTATCGCACAACACATTCTACTTTTCGGTTAATTGTTTACGAGTAGACTTCCATAGCTCATAGACTTCCATGATTTTTTAATACGTTGTAGAAATCAACATTTTGCGCTACTATCTCCTGTATTTATTCCACTATATTGCACTATATTTCCTATACGTATAACCGCCGCTCGGTCTTCATTTCCGAGATATTGGGAAAAATAGCAATGGTCGGTATCGTACAGCGAATTCTACCTGCAATTGTGCGCTAGTATTAGTCGGCGGGTGCTTTACAGCGGCCGGATAAAATAACAACCTACCTGAACCTAAATTCTTATCTTTTGCTTATATGGATTTTATATGGATTCGAATCAGATGTCATTTTGCGCAATTGTACGCTGAATTCACCATAATGGTAGTGACAGATTTCTGCGATTCTCTCGGAAGCCAAGAAAGAGCGACGGTCAGATGTATAGGAAAAAGGTGTGCAAAATGTCGACTTTTATCACGTATTTAAAAATCATCGAAGTCGGTACGCTAGATGTACCTACTGGGTCGGCAACTAAGTGATTACGGATTTTGTCAATACCACCTAATGGCAAAATCCGTAATCACTTAGTTGCCAACCCAATAATATAAAAATGCAAGTCTCACATTTATTTCTCATAGAATTATTGCAGCATTTTATCAATTTTGAAGAACATTATACGAATTACGTTTTGAAGCTTTATTTGCGTGGTAATCAGATACTACAATTAGCAGAGTTTTAGCAATAAAATGTTTCGATAAAAGATTAAGAACAAAAATGTACAATTTATCTTCCTAATATATATACATTAAATATCAAAGTTTTTATCAAAAATGAAAGCTATGCTAAGACTTTTAGGCGTGAATGTACATCGCCGGTAAATTTTAGTTTAATTCCAAGGAAACCTTTTTCAATTTACTGTGCGTAATTCAAACCACAAATAGTACTTGGGATAATTCCGATTGGTTAATTACGGCCTTTGCAGTTTGCCGAATACACCTGGCCGGGCTTGCAGAACAACGATCGATTGTTCTCTCTCGTTCCGACGTTTTCGACGGACCCGTTATTAGTCCGTAATTAACGTTATTACGAGGAAACGCGCGTTTATGGTAATCGGGATGAAACCGTACGGCACGAACACTATACTCGCGTTGCTTATTCTGGCGAGGAGATTATTCCTGCTCGACTTACACGCGATGTATAATCGGTGGCGGATCGTCGAGAATCTCGGCTAGTTTTTCCAACCACTTAGCCAACCTTTCCTCTATCCCGCGTTTCTCGTTCAGTAAGCCTCTTAACCGAGAGTCGAACGCGGAAAGAAAGTCGCTGACTCGAGAACAGACGTCGCTAGCTTCTCTCTGCGTCTGTTGCAAACTTCAGCTTAATCGCCACTTAAGAGTCACGTGATCGCGCTTCGTTCTGCGATTTCGCAAATTGCCACGAGGAAACGTTCGCTCGTCTCATCGTCCTACCGCGCCCTACATCCTTGAGGAGAGATGTTGTCGAAAGTTATCGATTCTCGTCATATTTCTCGCAAACATCGTGCAACATCGTCTTTCCTTGAATAACGAACGGACCAGTGGATTCGAAGAAGAATTCGCTCGCAGTGGAGAGCCATAATCGAACTCGAATTAACGGTACATCGAACCGAGCAGAATACTTTTGAAACGCACAATATAGAATGCAGTATACAGTTACGTTCTTTTATAATCTCCGCTTGTATCGCGAAAGCTAAGTAACGGTTTTTATCTGGCTCTAACGTTCACCGCGATAAAAACTGACTGGCGCGAAATGCTCAGTTGTTAGTTCAGTGGTACACTTGACTGTAGGATCAGCCAATTAACCAAATCGTCGGCTGCATGATAATGACGATTAAAGGGCAACGAATGGTTCGATGGACGATAGGCCGGTGCAGTGGACACGCCGCTTAACCCAGTTCCAAGACGAATTTCGGCCGGTCGTTTATGGAAATCCAGCGTTGGCGCGCAGTTGCGCGAATTCCAGCAACCGAATTACATCGAATTTGAGGTGGCGGAAGCGCGCGCGTCATCGCCACCCCCTGGCCACCGCCGCCGCCCCAACCCCATTAGTCTCCGGGTGTACGGGCTGGCCCGCAAAATGCCTCTCGCGTAATTGCGAATTGCCATCGTTGCGTTCGACGATCGATTTCCGTGAGAGCGCAACGAGGTGATTCGTCGTTGTTCCTCCACCGAACCGGGTTACTAGTTAATTTCATGTCGTTCGCAGCACAGCGGATCGTATTACGTTTCGTAACAACGTTCAATTTAAGCTCAGCCCGATATCTCTGAATTTCGTTTATCCCGATATACGATTAACCGCGATTCTCCTCTTCCTGCTTTGTTACTTTGATCTTTGCCGCGCCCTTCCAACCCGTGTCCACGTCCAACCGCTCTTTCTATTTCGCTTCAATTATTGTGTTTCCTTCCACCAGAGTAAATTGCCTCGACCCGATGGGAAAATTTCAACGTTTTAACGACGTTGGTAGCGGTCGGAAGACGCGTTTCTCCATACCGAAACTAATCTCTGCAGCCACTTTGCCTTTAGCCCTTTACTACCTGTACGTGCACGATAGATTCCGCGGTACAAATTCACCAACGCAGGGATCACAGATACGTTCAGTCGTATCTCTTTGGTTCACGAGGTTGCCTCGAGAACACGACTATAGAGCGACGTGGGCTTAAACTTGCGACGTAGAGACAATTAATTTTACGCGTCACTGGATTTGAGAGGTACTTGATCGTAATTACGAACGACGTATGTTTCTTTACGGTTCGATCGCTTCGCTTCGAGCGGATCTTCGACTGGGAAACTTTCTCCCTTTGAAACTGCCGAAGTTCTCGCTCCAGATATAAGATTGTATCGCACGGTGCAGGATACCTTATTTTACGTCTTTTTGGACACCTACTCAGTTCGGACGTTTGAAATAAACTCCTCCTTTCTTACGATTAGACTTAAATCGATAAATCTGACAAACGACGAAGCATTGAAAAATCTTTTTCCCTACATATTAAAAACTTCGTTAGGTAGCTCTCGATTATCGAGGTAAACGACACACTATTCATCCATAAACTCGACACAGATTGTTGATAAAGAAATATCGATTGACCGTTTAGTTATTAAATATTGATCAGAGGTTAGGATATTTTTGTATTTTCGTTGCTATTCTTCTATAATTCGTTACTCGATAGAATTTGAAATAACATATACGGAGAAATGAACGCGAGAATGAACATCGCTTAATAAATTTGTTCGTTGTCCCATCGTCATTGGCATCTGACGTTCGAAATGCCGCGCAAAATCGCGATTCTCGATTGTAGTTGGTCGAGCGGCCGATAGAGGGCAGGACCGCGAGGGCGAACCAATACCGGGAGTAAAAAACCGTTTTCCATCAGATTGACCGGGTTTCAAGGGCCGCGTTAGTGTTTGTGGTGGTGATGGTGGTGATGGTAGTGGTCGAGAAAATCGAGTGGTTACGGCGGTGTCGATCGATCGTCGGAATTCCCGGCCGCTGTTCGGACAGGTTGTCTTTCACGGAACGATGAGACCATCCGTCTATCGATAACCGATCGTCTCGATACGCCGCCGCGTGGGTGCATCTAGTGCGAAAAAGTGAACAGAATCCTTGTCCGGGATATACCGCTCGTTCGAGTGTCGAGTCGCAAGACAGAATGTGCAGCAAGTGCAGCGAGTGTTGCCAGGGATCTAGGCACAGCGTGGATGCTAGCCCCACGCCAGGATCAGATTCCGAATCTTCAGGTAACCGTAGCGGCGCTTCCTAAGAATTTCGCGGTTAACCTCAAATCTATTTATTTTCCCTTACTTTTACAACAAGAGGCGTAACCAAATTCTTAACACAGCTTTCGTGCAAATGTTTTTACGATACTTTTTAAGATACACGAAGAAAGAAATATAACAGGAAGCATTATGAATGGTTAAAGCTAACGTCAAACAATTTCTTAATATTACGAATATTGTCCTTGATTGCCTGTGATATATATTCGTCGAATCAGTTCTCCGATTCCGTAGTAGCTTTTGGCATGTAATCAGAATAACTGACATTCTATTATTCTTCGTCGTCACGAGCAGATAAAAAGAAAACATTCGTGACGGTAAAAAATTGTTTAGATTAGCGTTAATTCTGCGAAATATTTCTGTTACATGTGTTTTTTCTCTACCTAAACGTTGGCGACGATGAATAATAATTTACGCTAAATCTGCAGTTATCGGTTCGGTTTTTCCCTTCTCAGATGTAAATCCGATCTCCTCGGAATGGACAAAAAGTCGGACATATTTGAAAATTGCGCGCGTTATGGGATTACAGACGACCGATACGAAAGTAAACGACTCGTTTATTTCTTTCTACCGAAGGAAACTTCCGCTAAACTTAGCTTTATCTAACGAAGAATGAAAAAAAAGCGTTTGGCGAGACGTTTCACGAAACGCTAGAGTTTCTCGCGCATCCGCCTAATCTCCGCTCGAGTCTTCTCGTTGCCTTGCGGGGATCTGATCGCTAGAAACACGGACGCGGATATTTCCTGCGAAGAGAACACTACGTATCTAGGGACTTTCTCTAGGATATCAGTCAAACTTTTAATCTCTCGTTGTTGGGCTCTATGCAATGTACATACAGGGTGTCTCCTAACTCGTGGGCAGTATTTCAGATTAGGGATGTTCGATTCCGATTCTCCAGATAATCAAGTGTCTGCAATTTCCACCCGAACCGATTCTTTGTTTTAAAAATTGAGAATCGAATATTTTTAGCGTTACTAAGGAAGGTTCCTCGCCGCAACTACTCGACCGAAGGCTGGCACAGACACGTGCAGTAATTTAGCTTGATAACTTTATCGTGGTTCAAGTGTGTACAGTCATGGTATTTCATGCTTACGTACATTTGCCCGAAAGATACACGAATATCTTTTTGCTTGTCTAATTATACGATTGAATCTACATGTAAGAACGCGATTTACGCTTATTTTCAGTTTAACATTTACAGAGATTAACCTCTTAGGCACGGCGGAATTACGCGTAAGAGATACAGCACTGCAATATGTGACGGACAATTCTCTTCTCTACGCAAGCACATTGCAATGAAGATTTTGATAACTAAATTATCATTTTTCTTAAAGATACTATGATAGACTTTAACTTTAATAATTTACTTTAATAATTAAGAATACAATTACGTGTGACATATTTTAAGGCACGGTATGACACATTGACCTACGTCACAATTTCCATACTCGTAGTATGATAGCGTTTTTCAAATTGCTGTTCGTTTTCTATTTTGAAGCGACATTTTGAGGTTGAAGATTCTAAAAAATTATAAGGATACGGATCGGCATGTTAAAAACAGCATCTAACAATGGTATATTTAAATTAACGAAAAGCAACAATTGGCACTGGCGTATCAAAAACAAAGACTATATATTCTGTCTGTATATTGCTAGCACTGTTATAAAACATTGCGAGGACAAAAAAACATGAAATAAGAAGAATGAAAAAGATCATTTAGTTCAAACGGTGAGCGTATCAGTCAGTAGAGTGAGCCACTGTAGTGGCGCGTAGTGCCTAAGAGGTTAAAAGATAATTATTTAGGAAACTGTGGTCATCTTCGATTTCGATGATTCGTTAATACGTTGTTGAGGGCATGATTCTGAACAACTTTCTGCTGCACGTATAACCGTCGCTCCGCCTTAGTTATCGAGATATTTGCAAAGAACTGTCGATACCACTAATTCTGCCTAGAATCGTACATCCGTGACACAGTACGCGTTTCTAGCGGCCTCTTCACGGCGGCTGGATAAAGTAACATCCAACCAAACCTAACACGTATCTTTCGTTTCTGTTTATAGCAATTTTTTGATGTTGATTTTCTGGGACTTTTCAAAGAGTCGGTTCTCACGATTCCATTCGGAATCGATTTTTTAAAGCGAGTCGAACATCCTATTAATTCGGATACTGATTCACCATCCAAGAACAATGGAAGTAGGCCGCGATATAAACTGATATTCTCCTTACGAGAAATACGAATCATTTATCGTAACTTGAAAGTACGCAAACATTTTCTTTCAAACGATAAACTCACGTTTATGCGCTCTTTCATCGTTCGTGAATGATGAATCAGCCCTTGAAATATCGCCCACTTGTTACGGTGATTAAGAATAAAAATTGCGAAAATTTCATTCGACCATTCATGTTTCTCGTCGCGTACCAACTTTGATGCTATAAAGTATGTGGTTTTAGAAACATTGCACTTTCCGACGCATCAATGTATCCGTTTTCCTTCCTACATGGTACGATACTGACGGTAACGAGACTCTCTTCCGGCGGTCGCGTATAAACGAAAAGAGGATCGCTTAGGCGACACGAAAACGGCGACGCGTCCGTATCGTAAACGAGGTTACGAGGAGCGCGAAACGAGGAAAGGGTTGAAAGGAGAAGAGCAGAGAAAAAGCTAACGCGAGCGACATAGCCTCGAGCCATCCTTTTCCTCCCCTCTTCTCGTCCCATTCCCTCTTTCATTCCGTAAATACACCGACCTTTTGACTTTTAGATTTTGCAGGACTTTCAGAGGGAAAGAGAGTTTATCGGCGGGCGTTTTCGCGCGAGATGTTTGTCATGGAAATCTTGCTATCTGGCAGAGCGCTTTTATTGAAACGTTGTCTCGATTTTATTAAATCCCAGATGCTTGTAAAAGGCTATCGTATCGGCGTCTCGCGTCTTGACCGCGTCGTGAAAAGTGCCTTTCCTATGCCAACGTTTCTAATATACCGAGAAAAATCGAAATAAATCATAATCCTATTTGGAACACAGGTCCGCGAGGATGAAAACGTAGCTGACTATTCAGCTGACCGAGAGAATAAAAATAATTAAAACAAGCGGATCCGCTCACCGCAGTGAAATGACCAGCAGCTGTACGCGCCCTCTACCCTAACTTAACTTGATAGTCAGCCGAATAGCGAGCTACGTAACGCGACCTAAACCTGACTGGCTATGCTTTTACTCTGAGAATTTGCGCAGGTCCTAGATACGGGGACAAGCGGTCCGCTTCGCGGATTAACCCTGCAACTCTGGGAAAATGGGTCGACAGGGTCGATAAATTTAAATTCATATCTCCCGCGTGGCTAAGAATGCGGAAGTAGCGAGAACGCGGGATCCTTATAAATTTACGCGACGCATAGACCGTCGTCCCTCTGCAGGAACGGCGTGTTCTGTTCCTGAAATATGCAGGATGCATATATGTACCTAGCTGGTGCAACCAGCACACGTACTCGCCCTTACGTTCATGGGTGCAGCTAAGCGCCGCGCTCTCCATTTCTATCTCGCTCTGCTCTCCTCCCCTCTCCTTGTTTCTCGAGCTGCGAGCTTTCAGCTGTGCTGGCAGCCGTTGCCGTCAAGCACCGAATAATTTTCAGGCAAACGACTCGCCTTCCAATTATCCCCGCGAGCGAGCTAGTCAAGTTGGAAGGAAGCGTACGTAGGATGATCAGAAATTAAGGTTCCTTGACTAATATATGTAATAGAGCTTGCCATGTGTACATGAATTAATAGACGATGAAAATGGCTGAATAATAATGAAACTTTTAGGTAACGTCAGAGCGGCGGGCAAATGGTATTTTGGAGGTGCGCATAGGATGAAGCTGTCAACGATGTACATAATATACATGTATTATGATATATTGGGTTGGCAACTAAGTGATTGCGGATTTTGTCATTAGGTGGTGAGGACGAAATCCGCAATCTCTTAGTTGCCAACGCGCCTAGCTATTAATCCTTGCCAATTCTGACCCACGCTTTCAAGAGCGTCGAACGCTTACAAACTATGCAGCAGATTGAAGTTGGACAATTATAGTTTCGTTTTTGTACAACTAGCGAATAATGGCGAAACTTGGCGAAACAGTGAACCTTAGTTTCTTATTATCCCTGGTGAATTATCGTTTGATCCTGCGATGGGATTAAGGGAGCTTTCGTCTGAACTCTCGGTTGCCAGACATCGTTGATCGGTCAAGATTCCAGGCTACCTATCGGTGCTCGAAACTCGACAGCTCGATCGCATCTAGCAAGTTTTCAAAGCTCTCGCAAGAAGGTATATTCATCGACCAATTAGGAGAAGTTTGTCGCGCGCTCGCCAATTAAATTCGAATCCAATTAGCATCGTACACGGCGAGGTAACGAAACACCGCAAGACCGAACTTTTTGAAATCGTTCTCTTGTCCATCGTTTTTTAGCGCGTTCGTCGACGATCTTCTCGTTTCGTAGCTTCCACGCTAATAGACTCGTATCTCCTTTTATTGTTGCAGAGGAAGAGTGGAATTCGGATGGCAAGGGTCGACAGTCCAACGACATCGGTGAGTCAGTCTTTTCCCTCGCCTTCGAGAATTCGGTCGAGCACTCGTCTCGTTCTTTTGTATAGGAAACGATGGTATAGCGAAGTCATGGAAAAAAACATGTCAAGTAGGGTCATTAACTGATCGCATAATTACCTTTGTTATCTCTGCGAAATATACCCACAGTTGCGCTAAACGTTCTTATAGCTTCTACAGTGAGAGTAAAGAACGAGGTTCGTATATATATTTAATTACGTTTTTCATTGATTTATATTCCCACGTATTTCATACCCTTTCAAACAACTTTCAACTTATGCAACACATGTGTAAGATACTCGCTTTTTACTGTCACTATACACACGCAGATTTGTTTGAAATTTGACCTGTGTAATTACCAGGTTCGAGTGGAACTTCGAAATTATACGACGGCCGAGCAGGCTAGAAATTTGCTGGAAACAATTTGCGTGTGTTGGACAAATTTTTTATACGGCCAATTTTAAGCGAGCTGCAGGCTGTTGAAACCCGAGAAGGGCTAAACGAAATGAAATTAAGAAACAGGACGATTCCGTGGCCATTTACAACCCAGCTGCATGCGTTACAAAAAAACGTTGCGTGCAAACGTTGTAGATTTTGCTTAGTCTTTTCACATACATAGATATATCGATGGATAGATGGGAGATTTACGAGTGGTGAACGTGTGGCTTAAATTTCAATCCTCCGATGATAAGACAGCGCGCTACTAAAAGCAGATCCTTCGTTCTTTTTCACAGAGATATAAAGATAGAGAATACGAGCCATATGTTACCGTACAAGTGGATGCGATATAGCAGCAGAAAGAGAACGCTGCACAGAGGCGTCTTTTGTTCTTGTCCAATCAAGAATACGCACCGACGTTGCTCGTTGATCGATCTTACACTCGCGTATTTGCTGTGCGAATGTGCATGCATTGTTAAAGATCTATATGCAGCATTTTTTTTTATTCCTATCGCTTTTTCAGCTGGCGCTCGCGTACTCTGCCTTTATATCTCTGTGGTATTTTCTCTCCGTTTGTTTAAATCAACTAATTTATTTACGTCCTAAATATTCTATAGCTTTTAACAACGTTAAAATTTTTGTAATTGAAAAAATGTTCTTCAAGAGCCACCCTATCCACGAGTGGTCTTTTTTCTCGTTAAGAGGCTTCAACGACTCTCGATGGTACTACGCTCTGTATTTTAATCGAAGAACCTGGTAGGTCGACCGATGGAATCGCTGTGTTCTTTAAACGACGCATGCGACAATATATAGTAGAGAAAACTTACGCAAATTTCCCACACGATTTCCTAAAAATTATCAATTTTATGTCCAACTCTATTTACCATTACATAATACCGACTGATATACACTGTACACTGTATACTTGGTGAGATAAAATTTTCTTTCGTACAGTGGTAGCTACGAGCATACTTTCATAGAAGACGATACACATAACACTCTTGTGCATTTTTAGAACTTCCACCCGTGCGTTGAAGCGGTCAATAATTTCCCCTTGATTTAATTTCCTTTTATTTCTTTTTCATTTTCCCGGGCAAAATGATAAAAGCGGCAGTGTCATTTTTACGTACCACCGTACACACAGCGATATATGTTCTTTACTTTTATCCTTTCTGGAAGAAAATTTCGTCGCGTAAAATGTTTCATACCGATCGATTTGAAAGCATCGAACGAAATTTCTAAATAATTCCATACGTCACTGGTTGGACGTATGGAAATTCTCAATTTTCCAGTACGCAAAGTCTTTTATACTTACTTTTGCGATCCTATTTATCGGCTAAATCGTTCCGTTTTCTTGACAAATTAGCGGTGATTTTGTCCTGCGCAAACTGAGATCTGTCGCGCAAGTTTTACCGGCCGGTGTTTAACCAATTAACTGCGGAATTTACTTTTAGAAATTTCTCATGGAGTTAGGTCATGGAGTGCGTAAATAAATAGAAGCGACGATGAGTATACACGTCAAACGTAGCGAAATAGTTTTTGTTTGACGTGTATACTCGTCAAAGGCAGTTAACTGGTTAAGTAGGTAGGCATTAGGAGCTTAACTTAACCCCTGGAATCGACGTGGCGTCTGTCGGGTTTCCTCAGGTTCGAATTTCAACCCCGGCCACGGCATCGGCCTCTTCTCCCTTCCGGCTGCTCTTCGGCGCGCGAAAGGGATACGTCAACCGCCCTTCCTTCCTTCTCGTTAACTTCACCCCGGATCACGTTTTACCTTTTTCCTCTTTTTCTTTCTTTTGCTGCTCCGTCTGCGCAACGTCGCCGCCTCTTTCCCAACCGTTTTTTCAGGCTGCAACCCGACGTCTTGACGTCGAAGCGTGCTCGTAATTCGCACCACTCAAACACCGCGTTAACGTAAACGCGATTTTAAACGGATTTTCGACGTATTTAGTGGCAGTGTATTTAGTACAAAGCGCGCCTCCGAGTTTCGACGAGTTTCTCGGAATTTGAAATTAGACGTAGTCTGAGCCAAAATATAGCGAATCCATGAACCAAAGCCTTAAGAATTGGGAATGGCCGTTTCAAAGTTTCGTAGAACGAAATCAAAAAAGGGCTTTTTACGTTTATATAACGACATTTCGTTTCTTGTATTTTAATTACCGTTTCGAACATTTTGAGTATTTTCCTGTGTGCAAGTAACGATCACCCTGTTCACTGTTTGACACGTTCGCACCAGCGCTACTATTTGTGTTTCTCTATTTTTGAAATTTTCGCTATTATTTAAATTTTCAACTATATGGCAATTTTCTCTAGTTGCTAAACTACATTTTTGGTGGTACGCACTATCTGATGGAAGATTCAAGCGTGAGCCACCGACGGTGCACGCTGCCTGATGGCAGATGCAAGCGTGAGCCACCGACGGTGCACGCCGTCGTGAACGTGTTGATACGTCATACTTATAATTTAATTGACTATGATACAAAGCATCGTTTTTAATCGTTAGCCTGTCGTTAATTCTATGTTCTTAGTGGACATCAACTGTTTGTTCATTCGTTAACAGTTATAATGGTCACTTAAAAAGTCATCGTACAAGAAGTTGACTGTTCTGATTAAAAAACTTTCATTACGAATAGCCATGACAAATGATCCAAACTTTTTTGATTACTGGTAATCATTATCGATGATGGAATTTTGTTTTGCTTGCGAATAACCATTAACGACGACGGAAATTGAATTTTCGTTGCCGGTAAAATGGTCGGAATTTTGTTCCGTTACCGGTAACCATTATCGACGAGCCGAATTTTATTGTTGGCGAAAAAAAAAAAAATGTTAATCGTTCACGATGGTCATTCGTAATTAGGAGAGTTGAAAGTCATATCGTTTAATCGTTTTGTATTTTGAGAAATTTTTTACTGAAGGATTCTTTGTAAAAAAAAATGCTTAAAATAACGGTTATTTTGGATCTCTGATTTTCAGAAATAATTGGGCGTTGTTAATAAACATCGATCAAAATGTCCATATACCTATATACGATAGCGTGAGTTTGAAATTGACATCGCGATACATCAGATGCGTGTTTAATTCGAGGAATACGACTAGCAATCGAGTCGAACGTCCTTAACACCGAAAAGCGAATTTCGATGAGAACGAGGCTTCATGCGATCGAACGTAGCCCCGTTCCTCTCATTTTGTTTCTTTCGTACCATTCAGCTTTGAGCGTGCAACCGGAAGTAACACTGCAAAGCCACCGGCAGCGGGTATAACTAGCTACGCAGAGATGTCGCTTCAACCGGCTAAATGAATTAAAACGGGTATTTCCGTTGACGCTTATCTCTCCACGTGTTCGTTCCAAGTTCCAACAACTTTTACAAAAGTTCGTTGCTCGTTACGAAGGTTTTAACGATTTTACCTAACTAAGTACGACATTCAAGTGCTGAATCCGAATTTCGTTGCTTTCAAATCGGACGAACGATTCTTCTGTTCTCTACGTAAAGATGGTTATAATTACTCATAATTCATAACGGTATAACGTTAAGGGAATTCACAACGGAATTCTATCCACGTCTAACATTGGCCAACTTCGTGACCCACTTTCTTTCAAACCACTCCAGCAAATTCAACGAAATTTTGACCGAGTACTCTGCCAATGGCGGATAAATAAATTGAGTGCACGAGCCTTTTTATAAAAATGGACTTTTAACAAGGACCAATGACAGGATTCTTAGGTTTGATCGGAAAAAATTTAATCAAACGTGTTTCTATAGATGGCGAGAAAATGGGAGCCGAGGATGGCTGGAAAAACCAATTTTACAGTACAGTTAATTCCCCGATTCTCCAAGCGGTCGTGATTTATTTCTTAATTGCTGTATCGATTAATTTGCATATTACAGTTATTATATTCTCGGACAAAATGAAAATTTCCATATGCTTCAAGATATATCTCCAATTTATAAAGCTTGATTAATATTTGCTTACTCCTCCAATGATATTCAATTCTAGAAATAAAAATTTACGCGCTTCTCGCGTCTAATAAAAGCATGACACGGCATTGCCCTGGCTGACCGATACGTTTGTTCGATCGCTTTAGCAACTGCCTCGGTACGGCAACTATTTATACGGCGTATCCAATGTTTTCCCGATTTCTGCCTTTTCATTCGTTCTTACATCCACCGGACAAAATCGCTTCCCCGTTTCAGTTTTCGCTATTTTCCAACGTTTTCTAAATCCTGTTCTCTTTCTATCATAGACAAATAATCTGCTTCTTCCATATAAAAAAGACACTTTTAACCTCCGGTTAATCGGAAAAAGCGAGTCAACGCGCCATTCGGATTTCCCATCCGTCGGAAATAATGATTTCTTTGTTCGCGAATCTCCAATCGTCTCTGTGCATTTACAACGACTGAGAAAGATCAACCTAACCTAAATTGACTCGCGTTTCTTAATTTTTTATTATATAAAGGTCGACAACTACAAGTGCAAGTTTCTATAAAAAATAAACCGTGTTCGTTTGTTCGCTTAAAAAAAAAAATGTTACGACCAAAGAAATGATGAGTAGACAACTGTGGACAAACAAATATCGTTTGCAGTTTTATAAACATTTGCACTTGCAACTGTCAATTTCAGAAACATCTGGAAGCGGTGGATCGTGAGCCGCCGTAGATTCGCACAGTCTCAGCTGATAAAACTGCATATCCCTCGTCCGGTCGTTGATAAGGGCAAAGCAGCGAACAGTTCTCGACGATACCATGGCAGCTTGGCGCGGCGATCGCCAGCGACGAGATGGCGCGATGCGTCGCGCCGCGAGGCGAGCGTCGACGGCGTCGCGACGGTCGCGTCGTCTCGTGCGCCCTCGCCGCCGGTGGACGCCGGTCGAAGCGAATCGCGTGCCAATCTTTTAAAACGTTCTCTCGCCACACCCTGCCGCCAGTTTCTTCACGAAAAACACGCGACACCATCTTTCCGCTTGCTCTCCTCTCTTCGAATCCAGTCAAACCACCTCGACATCCCCTAAATCGCGTGTCTCGTGCAACCAATAGCGTTTCGTTCGACCGAGGACGCCACTCTTCCGCTCTCGATTCGTCTTTTCGCGCGACCATGCACTTGGACGTCGAGTATCCTCGTTCGAAACGACCACGCGATTTCGGCGGATAGTTGACGGTGTTGTGAGTGCGAGACAAGGACAAGGTTGGGATGCAGATCGAAGGAGACTTGAATTCTGGAGGTGCGTCTGATCCCCCTAGCGAAAACTCCTGATAAAAGAAGTAAGTCACGCGGAAATAAAAACGATCTCTCAACGAAAGCTGCTTTGTCGCTTATCTGGCGCATCTTGCGAGCTTTAATTGCGAGGCAACGTGTGCATGCGAGAAATCGCCGGTTTTCCGTCTCTCTCAGCGTCGAACGGCGACGCTCAGCGGATCCTCCATCAACTAATATTGATTATAAAAGCGGCGGCGGCACTGGCAGCAACGGCGAAGGTGGCGGCAGCAACGAGGATTCTAGCGATGCTTCCTTTCGACTCGGTTTTTCTTCTGGCGTTCTGGCAGCCGGCTGCCGGCGCTAGCCAGCGTTAGTGCATGCACCTCGGTTACGATATCTAGTAAAGTGTTTCGCGAGTTTTGTTTCCCTTTTCGATCTCTCTAGTTCATCGAACCGTTATCGTCTCTCGCGTGTGTCTCTGATCAACGTCGAAATGTAAGTAAGCGGGAATTTCAGTGGACTACGCCGCTCTCGCTTCTGGACGCGCTTAAGCTCGTTATTAAGCTTGTAATTAATCCATTTGATTTACACACGTTTAGTGAGAAAACAGAGGGAAAGAGAGTGGTAAGTAACCTGTACTGTTATAAATGGCGATAAATCCTGATAAATAAGGCAGCCGTCTCGACGTTCTTTTCCATCACGCGTTTGGAATTCTTGGTTCAACCGGATCGATGATCTCAGATATACTGGGGTTAGACGAGGTTCCGTTTCGTGAAAAGCCGTCGATTTCGCGTACAAAGAATCGAAGACACGTGGACACGGCGGCGACGCTGCAGACTCGCCGCTAAATAACGCACGTACTCACGCACGTAATCGCGCACGCACGTGCACGTGCCGCGAATGTTTCCTCTCCTCGAAATACATTCTTCGGCGTTGAAAGGCGATATAGATTTTTTTTTCTCGCGGCACGCGCTCGATTCACAGCCAACCACACACGCGCGCACATATACACACACACACACACACACACGGCTGCGCGAGACACGCAGGCGTACAAGCAGCACGCTGCTTTTCTACTCGCGTTCCCTACGAAACAGGGTGAAATTAAGAGAAGGTTGAATGTACCGCCCTATAACCCAGACCCCTTTTCGTCCCTCTTAACCTCTCCACTTTGGCCCTTGCTGTCCATCTGTCCCCAACTTCAATAACTTTCCCTTCTCTCTGAAAAAACATCGTTTAATTATCGATGATTTTTTATTGCGCGATCTGTCGACGTACAGTCACCGTACACGATAAGTTCTCATCCTTTTCTCCGATTTGGTGCAAAACGAATATAAAGTGAGAAAATATAACAGCTGGTTTTTAGACCAATTGTTAATAACATTTGTCTAAATATTTTTTCACCCTTCTGCTCTATGTATCTCTTTGATTTGTGTTAAAAAATTATGGCAATTATTAACAACGAAAATCGAATGCTTCTCGATGGACTCGTTGCTTCTCGTTAAGCGTCGTATCGTTAAGCTTTAATCGTCGATTGTGATTAAGACAATGAATTATTCGATGGTGTTTAATCGAACGGCTTTTGAAACGTTGACGAAGCACGCGGTTTCGTTCGAAAGCCTTTCCAACGGTCCCATTCTGTAACAACCTCGAACAATTACGGTTAATTAACGCGCGTCGTGGCCAACCAGTCAGTTCGCTGAACTTTCGTCCGAACGAATCTTAACGTACTTCCTACGTACTTCGAGTCGTTCTTCACTCGTATTCTTTTATCGATCGAAGCGAAAAAACGATTGAAACGAAATTTCAAGAATCCCAAGATTCAGAGGCGATTCTGCGATTCTCGTGACTTTCATTTACGTACTTTGCGTACAGGCAGATACTTTGTGGTGGTTTTCTGTTTGGAAGATTTTTTGCAATGGTTCGCTCGGTCCGTGAAATTTGAGCGCGCAAACAGGAAAGAAAAGAAATGGCATAGGAGCAGCGCACTTTCGAGCGCGTATTTCTCACCGAAGATAATCGATAAACGGCCTGTAGAGTTCGCCGAGAAATTATTGTCTGTTTAAATTTGACAGTTAATTCCCGGAATACGTATACAGCACCGTTCATAAGTAAGGGATGTTGCGACAAGATTGGAATACTAAGAAAAAATCTGTTCTAAAATATCGTGTTTATCGATGTTACCTTTACAGAAAATATTACGTATAGTATGGATATCTGCTGTGTTTGAAATACGTTAAAACAAACTTGCAAAACTTAATACAAAAGAAACAAGTTTAAAGACAGTAACAATGTTCTTGCCTCGGGGCATCTGTCTGCACGTGTCCGTTGCTGATAGACCAAATAATAGACCCTCCGTTTCTTTGAAATAAAATATGAATTCTGCCTCCTGTTGCAGCGAAAACATAGTTTGGCAAGGTTCTAAACTAGTCTTCGATAGAAAGCCAGTTTGCTCTCCACAGTGCAGTTGCGGGAATCTTAAAATCTGCAGCTTTTTCTCGCGTTGGCTCTTCGGTCCAACTCTATCGTTTTTTCTTCTATACACTTGTAGCGGCACATGAGTTAGAGGACATTTTTTGTCGTTGTTTTGCCTCGGAGTATCAAGATCGTTAGGATACACGCAATGTGAGAATAAATAAACTCCGAGCAAAACAATGTCGCCGCTACGTGCAACCGTCGAACGAAGACGAATTTGAATTTTCCAACTCTTTCCCGAGCAGTATAAATAAGCAGACGGAGGAAATGAGTTACAGTCAGTTGTCGATCAGTTATCAACCAGTTATCAACGAATTATCAGCGATCTAATTAACGAGTCATTAGCGATCCTATTTTACGACTTATACACTGTCTTAGCGAGTCGATTAGTACGAGCGTCTTTGCGAACATTATCTCTATACTAATTTATCATTTTAAATATATTCGACGATTTCAACAACGAGCAATCTCGTCCATTAAACCTCACCGACCAACCATCCTCTACACATAAACCTCTACAAATTGGTAACCCCCACATGAGTTGAACACGACTAAACGACCTCTACACGCTCATTGCATGTAAAGTTCCGTTTGTGCAAATATCCCCATTCTGCTCAAACGTTGCATGGAAATTAATCGAACGATAACGTTTTTATTTCCTTAGGAATAACGTTCGTGAACACTAAACACATATCACTAAACAATATGATAATATGCAAGACATAATATTGAGAAATATAATATAATAATTATGAGACATAACGTTGAGAATATGCAGTTACTTATCATCCTGTGATATTAAAAAGAAGGTAGAAAACAAGATTATAATCGTTAGGATCAGAAAAATTCTCGTTAAACTCATAAAGACGGTATAAGCTGGCTTTAACTACCGGTGTTGTACAAAATTCAGCGGTTTATTTTCAGTAACATGGAAGCATAGTAATGCAAAATAAACATTAATCTCGTCTTACCCCATATTCCCGTATTAGAGCATCCTGGATATAGTTAAAGCGATTAATTACCGTAGGCAGTGCCACGCGAATTTTATATAAATATATATTTTGCTCTGCCAGCCGCAGTAAATTGCAATGTACTACAGCAACGATTCTTAACGCGGTAGTCCCCGGAAAGCCAGCAAATCCTCGCGTTTTTAAGTTGTTATCGCGTTATTCGAATAAAAAATATTTGCTACGTGTATTTGTTTATTTGCAACGAATCTCTTCTCTCCAATTTTGAAAGTTGTGGATGAGCAGCTAACCAGTATTTTAAATATGCATTTAAATATATTTTGTATTTTAATATGATATATATTATATTAGATATTTTATATTATGAAGTATATTATATCAGATATTTTATATTATAAAATATATTATATTAGATAAAAATGTCTAATATAATATATTAATATATAGTATAAAACTATGAAGCATATTATATTAGATATTTTATATCATAAAATATATTATATTTCGATATATCTTGAACATACATTCAATATATTTGGCTCGTTACGCGTTTAGATCTTCAGTTAAACCTTCTTCTACCGGAGGAAATTCGCGACAACAAAAAATTATTTAGAGGAGAGCCGTGGTAAACGAAAGAAGTCACTTAAGAATCGCTGTACGACGGCATATTTCATTTTTGAAAAATATTATATCGTATTTGCGCGATATTTCCGGACGACGTTGTTGAAATCGTTCACATTATTGGAAATTTTTCACTCCATGGAATTTTAATCGCTTTAAAAAATTTAGCAACGTGGGTCACCGATAACCACCGTGGCAGTGAAGGCGTTGAGTATACCGGCTGTAGACCCATCGCCTCTCTCAACATCTCTTTTTCCTTTGGCATAAAAATCACCTTTTCCCCTTATAGTCATCGGTTATAAAACATGCTGTATCGAAGCGGTTGTAGGGTATAAAAGCCAGTCAAAACTTTTTCGCGCCTAATCAACGGTCATTCTCATCAATCAGATTCATACGTGACGTTTGTTCCCGTATGATCGCGTTTCGTGGTCGTCGAGTTCGCCTCTTTCTCTTACTGTTGTTACGCTGTCGTGCACAAACCAGCACTGTGCACAGTCAGCAATGAAAATTCGACACTCCTTTTATTTTTATTTTTTTATTTTTGCTGTTAACATATTAATTGTATGTATGTATGTATGTATGTATGTATGTATGTATGTATGTATATAATTAGATTATTAATGTTTTGTAGACAGTATGTTTATATATACTATATATAGTGTTGTAAAAAGCTAAACATTTTATGCTCGCAGTAAAGGCAAATAAAGCAAAGAAACCATAAGAATAAAGTTTCTATTGTCAGCAAAGAAAAAGATTTTAAATTCAGTCGATAAACTAAATTACAGTTTTTCGAATAAATGCTGTAACAATAGAACGTGATATGATTACAATGTAATGATATAATGCAGTTTGTCTAAAATAGAAGAACAAAAGAAAGTAGTACGAAATGAGCATCAAGTAAAATTCCTTTCATTTGAATGAAGGCAAAGTAAGATTCGAAACTAGGATTTTTATAAAAATAAGAAATTATATAGCTTCAGTAAAATCCTCTTTCATAGATTCTCTTAAATCCATTTTAATTATCCCCAGTGTCGAAGATGATCTTTGCAGACTGACTGGTGTGTCGGGGTTTCGACACAACGTGCAATCATTTTCTACATATTTTTGATTTTCGTAAAATTTACAAAAAGATTGGAGAAAGTTAGAAATTCACAAAATGTCACATTTTGCTCGATTTTTATTAGCAATGGCTGATTATTACTAATAATATATGAATATAAGAATTAAGCGGTAGTGTAGGTTTTGTGATGTGTTCGTGGTGACCATGGCGGAAACGCGCAACAGTTGTATCGGGCGAGGTCAAGAAACTAAAATGGCTCGCATTAGTTGGGGAACCGTGTCCATGTCGGTAACCAAGTTCGATCGGACCACGAGCATACGCGTAATGTAATTCTAATCGCGCAGGATCGCGAGATACGCGCGGTGCATGCGATCGCGTGCTATGGATTAAAAGTCGATGAATTTCTCGAACGTGTGATCGATTGCCTTTTCGTGGGATATTTTGAAAAACCAAAAGTCGAATAACTAAGCAGACGGCAGATTTTTAGAAATATAATTATAGAATTATAATTTAGAATTATAAAAAGGTGAAACTTGCATAGGAAACTATTTTATTTCATTTAAATCCCATTAATAGTACAATAAGAGAAAAAATGCTACAAAAGTAAGCGAATGATCTAATTATAGATTAATAAATTACGATTATCAAGAGTTTAATAATTAAAACCGATTATGGCTAATACGTAATTACTGCATAATAACCAAGTACTTAAATAGAACTTAATTACCAAGAATTAAAAACAAAGGCAATGACACAAACAAGGTCTAAAGTGATATAAGAGCTCGTCCATGTGTTTAAATAAACGAGGAAAAGATCAGTGAATACATGTGTGCTATTGACATGTAATATCATACGATCGAAGCAGTTAAAAGAAATACTTATAAAATGTACGATGATGTTTGAATCGTGATATTTCAGGATGACGTAAGTTTTTCGACGGAACATTAAGTTTCAATTTCTCTGTAGTATCTGGCCAAGTTATTAGATGATGCGATGCTTCACGTACAAATTAGACATCAGATAGCAACTTTTTTATTTTCCTAAATATTACACAGAGTACCATAGCTCGGATATTTTCTATATTTCCGCATTTCTATAATTATGCGTTCTGTACATTATTACACCTCTCGATTTCTTCGATGCATCGTTGTTCCGCGTTCTTTGTCGCATTTGGAAACATACCGTGTGTACATGTTACATACATCTACAGTCTGAATTAATTTCTTAATTTTTACAGTCTGAATTTAATTAATTACAGTCTGAATAGATTTAATTGATTTAATTTGAAATTTAGATTCAATTTACGCTCTCGGTATTTATATAACACGATGAATATTTTCCTTAAAAAAAAAAAAAAAAAGATGGGAACCTATGGGACAAATATTCAAGACGACATATAGTACCGTTTACGTTTTTTGGAAGAAAAAAAAAAAGAAGAGAAATTGGCAAGGGTTGTTTGTCACGCAAACATTCTCACCGTCGGCCTTCCCTCCTACCATTCTACGTTCGCTATAATTACTACAGTAACACTATTTTCGCGTGGGTGTAGTCTGTCTAGTCGAAAGGGAACGTTGAACTTGTGATTGCACGAGGGTGTCGGTTATTTTCGTTGCGCTTATCGGAACGAATTTATCCACCGTCCTCGTTACGTGGCGCTGAAAACGGAACGCGCTCCAATTTCCTACCTTCGATACGATTATCAGAGAAAAAGAAAATCACTTTAAACCATAACCAAATAGATAATTACTCGGAATAATAATAGAAGATAAAGGGATAATGAATAATTGTTCTTCCCGTTGTATAAGAAACAGACGTATTAGCGTGAAATGTTCTCGCTTGCATGGACCGGGTGTCCGCGTTATCTCTAATCCCAGATTAACGATATTTCACGAGCAACAGTAACTCCATTCACGACGGACGTATTTTTTGATACGAATTGAGAAAAGTACGCCACAAAACTCGTACAAGTATTATTTAAAGCTCCTATCGATAATCCACGTAGCTCTGAGTCAAACTTGAACAACGTTTGAGTTAAACATTTCACAGCGAGTCGATGCTAATTGAACAAATATTTGAAATATTGCGATACTCCAGCTATAGCAACGTCGTATTTCTAATGAATAAAATTCGTCTTCTATAGGAGAAGGGGAACGACATATTAAGACGAATATACGCTGTTTTGCACTTGGCAGGAACACGGTCGATGAAGGTCAATTTCAACCTTCGTTTCAACCGCCGTGTTGCTGCACACCGAAACAGTCTAAATTCGGCTTTACACGAGAAATACATCGTGTTCGATGTGGAGAACGAGTCGATGTTGCTCGTATCGGGTTACAGGTATTCGCAGCCCGACCGTACGGAATCTTATCTACGGTGACGAATTATCGAATACACACATATATCCGAACGTTGAGATTAGATTTCTCGACGGACAGCCGGCGGACAGCAGGCTTTCGTTGATTCGTCGGTTTCGTTTCCTCGCTCGCGTGCATGCTCGCCGGCTATTCTGAAAATAAACGCGTTCGAGAATCTCGCGGTGTCGTGGTGGTTACCAGTGCTGGTCGTATCGTCGGCCGCGGCGCTTCGAGTTTTATCGAACCGGTCAGTGCAGGGGAATATGTATCGCGTACTGTAGGTGTAGGTGGAAACGATATAGCGTCGTTGTAAAGCGAGGAAGTTGAAGTTCGCTTTGGTCGAAGCTTCGCGTGTCTGCGTGTTCTAGCTCGTTATCAAGTTTCGTTTTTTTTTCTTTTTTTTCTTATATAGCAAACACTTCTGTGATTTCGAGGGTGCAGAAGGTTTAGTTAGAAAAATCAATTGCAGCAAGCTGAAGGTGACAGCCGGATCGATCGTTCGCGCGAGCTTAATTTCGCTCGTAGCGTTCGCTTGCGCGTACTTGCCACCGATAATCACGCGTGCCGATGCTTTTAACCGATTTCAACACGGTTAGAAAATTCTCGTGTTGCCGCTAATGGATTTCATCGAGCACATCTTTCCCCGAAGATAAGTCCACGACGAATGACGTTTTAATTGCGCGAGGCGGTCCTGCTCGTCGGTAGAAGACGATCGATAGGCATCCGACGACAGAGAAGAAACTCTTGGGTTCGTATTATCGATCGTTTTAACCCTTTCACAGTGTCGTGGAGCCTCGATACCGTCACTGGCTCATGTATCTCGATAGCGTATATTCGTAATGTTTGTCCATTTCTTGTCATATTTGTTTTGTGGTATCGTAAGAGCGAATACAGCGACCAGCTTAATTTAATCAATAGCTGGATAGATTTCCTATAAATCATTTTTCAAAGCTGTGAACGTTGGAGTATAGAGAAAATACACGCAACTGAATCTATAAATATCTGTCGTTGCTCGGTAATAATTCACCGTAAATATGCAAAATATTTTTAACATTTGACAACATCATCAACGTATCCGCTGTATCTCGCATTTTTACTTTTCTCGCGATAAAACAATTTCCCCGATCAATTAGCGGCAAAGAGAAGGGTTAAGCTTTTTTTAGTAGGGTTAATCACTGTCAATCAGCTTCAAAGATTGCCGATTATTTTTTATTTCATCGATAAACGTCGCAGGTCCTCCGTATCGATAGCGCGTGTCCATTCGTCCAGATATGATAGCGAAGATAGAGGCAAACACGTTTGCCCTGGTGCGCCAGAATTCGCGAAGCTCGCCGTTAATTGGACGTCGACGTCGAACAGGCGGACCGACGAGCGAGCAACGGATGGAACAACCGTTTGCGACCTACATTTGCTTCTCGAGCTTCCAACGCGCTGGCCCGATTAAACTCACAGACGTTTCGTCGTTCAGCTTCCTCGACAGACTCGCGTGCCATTCGGATTGCGATCGCATAGATTACGCGTTGATCGCTACTTGGCGAATAGTTTCCATTTAGCAGGCTATTCCGCTGGAATATGTTGGAAATCTGGCGATCGATGTGGATCGCGCCTCGAGCGATAGCCGTTGATCGAACTGCATTTTCTGCAATTACATTCTGACGATCATTTGGTCGAGAGCGGCCAAGTGTACGATCGACTGATGGGCAGAACCGTAAACGCGAAACAGGCATCTCCGACATGAAAGTAGAAGCTAGAAGGCATTCGTAGCGTGGACGAATTTTCGTACAATTTCTTTGAAATTTTCTATATCTATATGCGATTTACCAAAATGGAGATATTCGTCTTGAAAGTTGAAAGTTTTAACACGTAGCCCTGTAGCAAAGCCGTTGCAAAGTAACTTTTCGATTAATTACGGAGAAATCGTTTCTACTAGCTTGTTGAAAAACTAACGCGTTGCGTAAAATGGATAGAAGAGTGGTTTTTTAAAGAAAAATTACTCCTCTAATCTCATCGTTTTCGAATAAAAGTATCGTGAAATATATATTCTCTTCATATCTGAATTGTTTGTAGCGTGCGCGCATAAGGAGTACACACAGGCAAGAAATTTTGTTTGCGCGAAGAATATGGCTTTCGAGTCTCGGCGCGTTTTACCGTTGAGGGATATCGTTCACGCTACAAATACCTTAAGCGGATTAAACAGAAAACTTGTCGTTTTCTGTGTAACGTAGAGCCGACCTATTTGGCAGAAAATCGTAGGTAAACCCGGCCGAGAATAACGCGTTCGCGGAAGTGGCCGGAAATAGTTACGGGAGACACGTGCGAGCAGCAGGCGCCACAAGACACGCGCCACTTTATTCGCTCGTTTGTCGCTCCCTCGGCAGTGCATTCATGCGGGAGACCGAGCAAAATATACAAGGCGTTCTCCATGTTCTTCCGGTTAAACTTTGTTAGGATGCTCTACGGATACAAACAAGAGAAAGATTCAGTCGAATAGCTTAGAAGCTTTGCTATGAATTTAAAAGAAGAATGGGAAATAGGCAACGTGTCTATTTCGAGTGTTATAGGGGCTCTCTCGTATAACGTTGCCGTGTACATATATTTGAAAAGTATGTCGCTCATTTGACGCAACAATGACGCAAAAAGTTGCGATTTTAGCTGTTACGAGTTTCCGGTAGCGACACAGCTGCCCTCGCGTGGTGAATCGTTCAAGTTCGCCTGTAGCACTCTGCCAGTGGAATGTACACACGGGGAACGTTGCACGGAAATATCGTTCCATTTTTATAGCCAAACCGAAGGATGCGTTCGTTTTCCTTTACGCGTTTTCACCACCTTTGTTATTCCATCGGCACAGAACTTCCGAGAGAAACAAACGTTCCCAATTCGTTTTCCCGATCTTCCGAAGAACAAGACAAGCTCTTTTATCGTGAACGTAGTTTTGTGACGAGCGCACTAAGCGATAGCCTGTGCCAGGCCGGGGAAAAAACGACTAGTTAATTCCAAAAGTGATCGTTTCATACCCTACATCAACGATATCAGATCAAATCGACTAAATTGATATTAAATTAATGGTGATCGTTCAAACTTGAATCTCGTAACGAAAAAAGAAACGAACCCGACAGATCGCAAGCAACATGTTGGGAATTGTGGATCTCAGTCGCCGAAATAAATGTATAGCAACACTCACATTGCACGTAGAAATGATGTTAAAATAATTTCAGATTTATTTAATATGTGATTTACAAGATATTCGTAGATACACATTGCACGCGCCGCAGCACTTTTTCTTGTCTCACCATCTTCTTTACCACCATACGTACGAACAGTTGCATTCTTCTTTTTTACGAGACGCTGCGCACGCACATACTTCCACACATACTCATACTCATATATGTGTGTCACTACTTCACGGCTACTTTTGTGTAGCACACAAAATTACACATATCTCAATACGACATCTGTCCTTTCTGTGTCACATGTGTGTGTGTGTGTGATAACGTAAATCCTTAGGGTAAATTAGGCGATCGATCCTGGAAAACCGAGTTTATTTTGGGAATAATTAAATTAAATACAATAACAGTTAAGCGTTTGAGTGCCAGGGGTCTTTGAAAAAACAGGGCTCTTAATCGATTGCGAAGAGAAGCAAACGGCGCAATAGCGCTCGTCATATTTCTTATTTTTATGGAATACATCTATACTATTATATATGCGTACTATTAGTTTCTAAATATTTCGAGTTTCGTTCAATAAAAATTATTGAGAAGATAACAATGAAGTACAAAATACCGTCAGTCTTCCGTAGCGTTGAAATGTACTGCGACTTTTCGACACAAAATCTAAACAGCGCTATGGCACTGCTTGCGACTCAAACGGTTAATGACAAATTACTACAAATTTTACCTGGAAAGTCTAGAATCGATTTTCTAGGTCCTAAGTTACCGTTGTTCTCTCACGATCTTTCTATTCAGCAAATGGACTGTCGGTAAAACAACACAAAGGTAAAAATGTCGGTTGGCGGGTAGTTTGAATTTTTATATATATGTAATTATAAATGTATTATAAATTGAATTATAGATTATAAAATATGAAGTAAATTATAAATATATATATGTAAATTCTATAGAATTCAAACTATCCGTCAACCGACATTTTTACTTTTGTTTTGTGTGTGTGTGTATATATATATATGTAAATTTTATAGAATTCAAACTACTCGCCAACCGACATTTTTACTTTAGTTTTGTATATATATGTAAATTCTATAGAACGTACGGATAAACATTTCCACTGTATCGCATAAAAGCGAGGATGCATATTGTATAAAAGTGAGCATCGACTAAAGGGTGATTTTGCATCATGTTTCAGGTGGGTCCGGCAGGGGGGAGGGTGAGGCGGGCTCGAACGAGGTTGCAACTGGTCGGCGAGGCGGCAGTGGCGGCGGCGTGGGTAGTGGAGTCGGAGGGGGCGGGGGCGGAGGTGGAAGTGTGTTGGGGGTTGGAGGTGGCGGAAGCGTCGGCGGAGGCTCGGGGGGCAGAAGCGGTTCAGGGGGTGGTGGCCGATCGAGGGACGAGCCGAGGAGGCACACCCTCGGCGGCGATCACCAACCGTCCCTACATCATCAGCAGTTCAACGCGGCCCAGCAGCTACACCCCCTTCATCCCCATCATCTGCCGCCGCCACACGGCCAATACGGTACGCCGCCGACGCGTCATACCACCATGGATCTCGAGGTGAATCTTTGCTCCCGCAACATGTAAATACATATTGACTTTTATCGTTTGTGCTCTCGTTTACACTTTTTTCGAGTCTTATCTTCCCCTTTACGAACACACCCACTTTTCCGTGGATGCTTTCCTTTTGGGATCGCCGACGATCCACCCAGAGTCTTCTCCAATTTTATTTCTATGTTTCTCTGATATTTTTGATCTCTCCGACTCGATCGACGCGCAGGGGCTACGAAAATTGCCGATGTTCCGAGAAATTTTCACGCAACGGAGTAGTTTGAATTTGGCCAAAGAAAATTTACTTGCATCGACGCTTTTTTTTTATTTCTACGGTATTTTATTTATCACGATATTTACGAGAGTAATGGTTTACACAAAATAGCCAGATTTTTTAGCAGCGAAGGCGTGTTACACGGGCGTTTGTGTATTTCCGCTTTACGCTTCTTTTCGATGCTCGATAGTAATTAGCGGATCGCGTGCTACGATTACGTAAGCGACGATCTTGTGCAAAGTATCTGGCCAACAACTTTAGCGGATATATTCCGAGGTCAAGAGCCGAGCGTAACGAAGGGAAGAGGTTAATTAAGCTCCGTATCCACCTACGCCGTCCTCGTTTCTCGTCTCGCGTTGCCCCGATCGTGTTCAACGTTCAAACAGCATGTACATATACACACACGCCGAGTTTCGTTTATTTTCGACCGTGCCCTTTTCGCGCTTTTGTTTGTCCTGGTTCGAGCCAGAGTCGGGCGAGGGAAAACGAGAAGAAAGAGGGGAAAAAAAATAAGAAGAAAATAAAACGTGTTCGGGGAAACAGAACAGCCGGCAGTCGTCAGCCCCTTCGAGTCGTCTATGTCCGTAATCGTTTACACACCACCTATCTTGGTGGCGTACACGTGGCACCTAATCGTTTCACGTTGTCGTGCACCGTCATGTCTTCCTGCTCGTATCTTTCCCTCGATATTTTCGATTTTTACTCACCTTCGATCCCTTTTATCCGTCCACTCGAACCGCGTCGACCACTTCGTCTTTAAAAACGACGTGAAACGATCTGCAACTTTGTGAAACGTCTTCGAACGAAGACGAAAAGAGCGCATGGGAAATGTTGGCGATCGTGAGAGATTTTTACAGGACCAGTTGCGTGCAGCCTGGAAACTCAAGCAACGACCAACGACAGACGATCGATCGATCGCGATCGCGATCGCGATCGCATTGTTTCGCTCTTACCTTTTCACAGTACATTTCCAGCCAACCTCCTTTTCTGCTCCATGCATATATACGTCTAACTGGTTTACTTGTGTGTGTGTGTTTCCGTGTACCTGCCGCCGCCTAACAGATGGGGACCAAGTCTCGCCAGAGAAAGGTAATTCTTCTTTTTCCTCTCTTTTTCATACACGTTTCTCCCTTTTCTCTTTGTATCGTTTCGAATCGCACGATAGCATGCGTCCGTTTTTACATCGTTTTTTCACTATCGTATCGTCGTTCACATACGACTTTTTCTTTCTTTTGCTTTTTTTTTCTCTATTGATGCGCGTTGGATTCGAACGATCGTTTCATAAAAAAAAAAAAAAAAAAAAAAAAAAAAAAAAAAAAAAAAAAAAAAAAAAAAAAAAAAAAAAAAAAAAAAAAAAAAAAAAAAAACACGCGGACGAAACACAGGCAAAAGCAGAGAAAGGACAATGCTTTGGTGATCTGACAGATTTCGTTTGGTTGTTTCAGTCGCCTCTTCCGCGCGGGTACCCACCTCCCTCTTCGACGATGTTATTCGATGACGACCCGGGCATCATGTCCGAGGTGGAGACATCGAGCACTGGATTTCGACGGGGTGGTAAGCAAAGAAGCAGCCTCCCCGTCGTACGGACCCCCAGCAAAACTCTGGAGCGACCACTAGGTAACGATCGACCCGCGATAGAATTAGGAGCGTCTTGTTGCTGCCTCGCTGCTCGATGCCCTTGTCGGACATTCCTGACGAAACGATGCGTTTCTGTGGACGATTCCTTAGGTCTAGTGTTCCTGCAGTATAGAAACGAGACGAAGCGGGCGCTCCTACCCAACGAAATCACTAGCATAGACACCGTTAAGGCTCTCTTCGTCAGAAGTTTTCCCAAACAACTCACTATGGAATATCTAGACAGTCCTCACGTCAAGGTTTACATACACGATAGCAACAAGGACATGTTCTACGAACTCGAAGATCTCAGGTACTTAACTATACATATCGGTCAGAGCGGCTATAGAAGAATCGACTAGACGGTGATCGTCTGACGAGAAATTTCACCAGGTCGTTTCGTGTAAATGCAAATTTAATCGACTAGACATAGACATAGACAACGAGTCTAAGTTTCTCGCGTACGGACACAAATGCTTGATCGCGTAGCTTAGTCAAGTCTAGTAGCGTTCAGTCGACGACCACCGAATTCGACTTTTTATATTCTTCAACCGTCTGACGCTTCTTGTCAGTTTCAGACCTCTTTTAATCGACCAGCAAGCTAGTTCGTCAAATTTCCATCTGTACAAAGCGATTTACCAAAATCTACTCGCTAGTCGACCACCTAAACCTAGTCGATCCGTCTGGTAGCTGCGCTTATTCGATATTGTCAAAGATATTTCAATGAGAACATTGAAATCTCTTGATTTTCATTTTCGCGGTCCGCATTTATGTCTCTGGTGTAGACACACGAGGACGGTTGAATTTGGAAAAGAAAAGATCAGATGTAATTTTTCTAATGGGATATATAGCTGCATTTGTAAGGAGATTCAATGTCCAAATTGGTTTCGATGGTGTCAAAGAAATTATAACAACCCATCAATGTTTTGTTGTTTCGTTAGTCTGGGAAACACAAACAATCTATATATTCTACATTAAACGTAATAAAAATCATCAATTACATATAATACGATTATTTTTGCATTATCTTTGCATATCTGATCTTTGCATCGCTGATGAATTTTCACATATCATGAAATTTTCATTGCATACATTCTATGTACGATTTCACGGACCAAATTCGGACCTTCCTCTAATGTTGTAACCATAACGGAGAACTATAGCAGAAGTGTTCGCTCGTCTGCACGTCGATCGAGAATTTCCGTAGCGAAAGACCATAGCCGTATCGAAAAGTTCTCGTCTGGATTTCAGATCGCATCTGAGAGACATCCGAGACCGCAGCGTCTTGCGACTGTTCGAGAGCACTGACGGTGTGACAGGGATGCCAGGACCTTTGGGGATACCGGGAACAGGAACAGGACTACCTCCTCACTGGGAAGACCAGAGCTATTTCAGCGAGCCGGAATTCGACAGCGAATATCAACATCAACATATTCACAAAAGCAAGGTAATCAGCTTTCGAACGTTTGCAAAATGTATAGTTTCGCTTCGTCGTTCCTCTTCGGGAACACGCAAAAGCTTCTCGCACTGTCGATTTCCGTAATACGTAACACCGACGCTTAAACTTTATACGTATTCGCATTAGGCGACGATCCATCACGACGTCGATCGAGTTGAAAATTCACTTTTGAATTCCGTATATGGTATTCGATGATGTGATAGAAGAAGAAGCTCTAACGCGACAAACGGCGAATGATAAACACAGGTTTTACAATGAACGTTTTATTCATCTTAAACTCTAACAACTTCGCACGTTGATTTTAATTGTATCTCTCTTTAAATACTTCCGAGTATGTGGCCGATCGATGATATTCGGTTCACACCAGATGTCTTTCTACGGTCGACGATTTCTCCGATCAACGACGCGCTAAACGTCAGCCGCAACTTACAACTCTAACTAACCTAGACACGAGCCCGCGTCAAGAATTAACCCAACGACGGAGCTGCTATCGGAGATCCAGCGGAGCATAACTTAGGGTAAAAACATAGCGAGCAGATTTGGGTGGCGGTGTAGCCGACTATTCAGCCGACTGTTGAGTCAGACGGAGGATAGACAAAGCCGCTAAGCAACTCTGTCAGCCGAATAGTCTGCTACGGCACCGCCACTTACACCTGCTCGCTACATTTTTACGTTTAGCTTAGCTTAGTTTTAGCTTCGCGATGGATTCCCTTAATAATAAATACGTCTCCGAATGCGATCGGAGTGACTCTGTGTAATCAATATCCGCCCGCGGCTATCGTTTCTATCCGCAACGCTTGTAATCGCGTAATCGAGCTAACGCGTTCAAGATCCGTTGGCCTCGGGTTCACGGCACGTAGAAGAGATCCTGTGTCAGCGATAGCGGTCGGCTACCGAGACGCGATAACCATAAATCTCTGGCCGACCCGTGGTCGATGCCGCGAATGGACCCGAGCGGATCCGAGTTCGCCGAGTCTCGTCTCCTGTTTCCGTCGAAAACGCCTTGTTGACACTTTGATGACGTGAAACTTTGGCGATCGCAACGGCGTACGAATAGCGGAAAAATGATCGCAAAATGAAACGCATGAAACACGCGTTCGCGGAACGCGGAGAAAAGATAGAGACGTGACAAAATATTGGAAAAACGTATGTTCAAAGAGAATAAGAAACTATCGGACGAAATGACAACGATGAAACGCTCCATCGTGAAAGTGTTTAAAACGCTTTGCACATTGACGCGGCTGGGATGTGCACCGCGCCGGAGTACAGTTTCTTAGGCACGGACCTCCAACCAAAGACGAGAGCTTTGGCGAAAGGTTCCTCGCTACAACCGTCGCAGACGTCCATGATGGTTCTGACTTCACCTTCTGCTGGTTCCCTTTCGTCGTCCTTGTTTTCGTATTTTGGTAGTTGCAGACCGAAGTTGGTCAGGCCTGTGAAATAATTGTTGTCTAGGCCTTGACTAATGTAACCGTCGTCGACGATTAGACCGTCGCCCAGTTGCACCAGGCCTCGTTTCTTTTTCGTCGAGTCGCGTTTTTCTATCTTCCTGTCTTTCGCAGACTCCACGTCTTCTCTTGGCACGAACGTTACCTGAAAACAGAATTCAGCGACCCTGTATTTCCTTACAGCGTTCAAACTACGGATGTTTCTAATTTATAATCGTTTTTAATACGGAGGATCGAAAAAGGCAAACGTCACAGCCTGAGTTCCATGAAAATCGTAGCTCGTTGCTATGGAAAGCTTCCGAGATGCAATGGCCGGCGGAACACCCTGTACAAACAGCCTTAGTTGCGTCTCCTTGTGCGAGCAACGAAATTTCATAAATTTCGCGCGAATGATACGCACGATACGATACCAAGTGCTCGGCCACTTTTGCCGACCACTTCGTCCAAAATGGTATCGCTCGTACCTATCCTAATTATAATAATAATTCTAATGTGCGTTCCAATGAACTCTTACCTTCCCATCGGAAGGTTTTCCCTCTGAAACTGCCTCTTCGTTGATCTGCCTCTTCGCCATGCTGGACGCTTGCTCCACGCTTGAGTCCGACTCGTTGCTGTCGCCTTCAACAGCCGACGAATCCTTCTCTCTTTTAAAGAGATTGTGATACGAGCTGGCTCCCAGGTCGGTTGTTTCGCTCGCCGGAGGCAAACTAACGCTAGAGCGTAGGTTGCCGAAGAACTGGCTGGATTGCAGAGGGAACGCTGCGGAGACGGAATTGGGATTCGCAGGAGGAAAGGGCTGAGGTGATGGATTGCGGGGAATCACCGCAGGATGCCTCAGGGTGACGCCTCCTTGAACGATTTGCAGCGGCGATCCTGGATTGATTTTTACCTGAAATTCAACGAGGTCAGCGTGTCCTGCGATGCTCTTTGAAGCTTAAATTTCCATAGATTGGATTTTAACGGTTTTAACGCGGGAGCAACGATAATTCGTGTGCATCGAGCAAGGAAATTGAACGAATCTAGCGACAGTCGCTTAAATTTAGGCGATGCAGCTGTATCGGAATTTCCCTGGCAAATAAAGCGAACGCTACTGTATACCGTGACGTGGGTCAAACCTGATGATTGATTTGTCCAGCAGTGAGGTAGGGATGTTGCGGAAGGGGTCGGCCTGTTACGGGAGGACGCGTAGGTCTGGGCGTGTTGTTGGTGGTGTCGTGCTCGTAGTGATGGCCGTGATGGTGTTTGTGATCCTTGTGGGCTTTGCCGGCCGTCAGCGCGACCTCGTACAGCTGCACCATTGTTATTTCACCCACAAGACCGCCGGATCCTGAGCAAATGTGTTTCGTTAGAACAACCTTAGGAATGTAACGCGTATTACCGCCGTGTACGAGGAAAGTCGATGAAACGCTTTGGCACTGATATTTCAACATTTTCAAAACATGGTACAATGTACACTGTTGTAAGTAAAAGTATCTCTACACTCTCAAATTATAGCAAATATGTGAAACACTCTTCTTCATGAAGCTCTTTGATACAATTTTCGTGTCTGATTTTAGTTGCTAAATGCGATAGATGTTGTGCAGGGTAGCGTAAATGAATAAATATTCATGGTCTGTATACGGAAAATGACATAGCATTACAGCCATAGTGGCTTTGGTTTCGCGAATTCTCACCTGGAGGAGCGCCATCGCCTTCTAAAAAGCCGCCGCCCAGTTGTCGTTGCTCCTGTCCAGTGATCGCAATTCCACCCCCTTTGATGACGTGGCCGACCAACTAACGAGTCGAGAAGAAAGACAAGCGAGTGAATTAAGGTCACGCTGAATTAGCTGCAGGGTCTGTCTGTTAATCGCGCGTTACGTCGGAGAGCACCGGTTTTAATTTGCATCTGACAAACGAGTCGCGAATTGCCATTATAAACCCTGCGTTTAAGCGCATCACGAGATGGACAGTTTTTTGTCACGTCCACTGTCTTGTTGCACTAAAAATATTTCCATTATTCAGCGCGCTTTTATCTACACTGACACAGCCAAAAGGGAGTACAGATACAGTTTCTATCAACTGCATTTGTACGAACGAAATTTTCCCAGCGTCCGGTTAACTGATCTTTAGCTGAGCGCCGATCAACCTACGCGAATTTAGCAGGGACACGCGTCATGTAACGCACATTCTCGTGGTCGATACAAGTTTGCAACGTTATCGTGCGTCCAAGAGCAAATATTCCACGTTTCGTGGAATTTTCTTGAACGAACTTGTCAGCTTCTATCGACTGAACAAAAGTCATAGACGAGAAGAATAGAGAAATAGGTGGATTCTTATGATATTGGGTTGACAACTAAGTGATTGCGGATTCTGTCGATAGATGGCATTGACAAAATCCGCAATCACTTAGTTGCCAAGCCAATATATCCCGACAAATTCGTGCAGAGGCAGTTGTTTCAGAAGCTTCAACACGTACGTTGAACAAATGGAAAATCGGCGGGGATGGAATAAATAACGCGAAAAACGTAAATCTGTAAAGCGTCTATTCACTGTATTTGATCGGTGGCGAATGCGCGCGGAAAATACGAAACGCAAAACCTTCTATATCTCGAGGCGAAGTAAAATTCCTTTCACCGCGCATTCTCTACTTCGATTATGCTTATCCGCTTATCGCTTCGAGCGAAGCCGCCGCCCGTTCCTTCCTCGATATTCACCGGAACGAATAACAGAGTTTCCTGCCGAATGGGTTCGGCTATCTGGGTAGACTCGTACGGAGAAAATTGAGGCCGTGTACGATATCGTAGAATCTGCAGAAATATTTCTGCGTTGTATATTTTAGACGATTTGTAACATAGGTAGGTGCACGTGAAAGTGTAGGAAATTTTGAAATATTTTCCGTACATTTCCTGCTAGTCAGCCTGACTATCTGGATACTTTTGAACGATAGCGTGAAACGACTTTCGCGTGAAATAGAATCGCGTTGACAAGACGAAGAGAGGGGAAGATAGCGAGCGCACGGAAACTCGCGGAAATTCGCACTCGTCTGGGAAAATTCTTCGCGCGATTTGCATCGCGTTGAGCGAGACCAGCGAAGAGAGAAAAATTACGCAAGAGAATTCGCACGAATGCCAAGGAGAAATGGCTGGCAGCGTGGAATCGACCTAGAACCGGACGCGATTTCCTTCGCTGGAAGAGTACCGCTGCCGAAGATCGCTTTCTACTAGAGTTCCGAGTCACGGTATACCGCCTGCATGATCCACTTTCCAGAATTCATGGCGAAAACTATAAACACACAGCCAGACCCTGGCATTGCTCGCTTATAGAAATCGCGCGCGCGTCTTGCCTTCGTAACGTAAAAGTGCATTATACTATAGAAATTTCCTGCACATGCAAGTCCATAAATATCCCGACACTTACGTGTTTGCGAGTTCCGTACGAACATCTTGAGAATTTATTACTCTGTTTTACATTGTACCGGCGTTATTTTTGGACTATATCGAGCGGTATTACGTACAAATAATAATACGATAAAATTGTTGTAAAGAAAGGTAAGCTGAAACGTGTACGTGTACGTATAGAATACGAAGATGTCGAGATGATAAAAATTTTGTTTCCATAGTGCAATCTGTTACGACCGTTCGCGAGAGGCGTAAATTCTCGCTGCGATTCTGATAGTCGATGCCGTTCCCCTGTTTCGATTAGGATAACAGAGGTAGCTCAAATGATTGTATCACTGAATTAACAGGGTTAATATAAGCTACTATTTTAAACAATATTTAAAATGATAATCAACACGTTACAAATGATTTAACGATGATACAACTAGTTTGTTATTATAATTCCACTCGACTTTATGATATTTCTCGACGTATTCGTTCGACTAAGCGATCTTCATTTTATTTCTCTGAACCTCTCGATGCGTTCGGTTTGAATCCTCAAATGATACTGACTGCCCTTCGATTTTTTCTTTTGTCTCCTCTTGGAGACGACCCCCACCACGCTCGGCTCTCGCAACCGTTCGAACTTATGATCACGTATGCCATCTTTTTTGTGTAGGTAAAATAACGGACCGAAGGCGAATAGATGTTTTTTAGAATTCGCTGCTTGACGAAAACTACGCGTTTATCGCTACATTGTGTATATCTCGTCGGTCATGTAAGACGATCTGTCTGCGAGACTGTAGTACCAAGGGAGACGGTTAGGAACACGACCTATAGTAAGCCTCAAGGCGTAGCACAATTCATTTATATTTTGATACTTGTTCGCCTATCAAACTTTACAATAATTCTATCGATATTTGTCTTTGATAACGTCAATATCATGGAACAACACGACAAATTCATGCAAGAAACCACAGTATCAGATCCGCAAATACGCAAGTGTCCGGATATTTGCGTATGTGTCTTTTTCTGACGTTAGAATCTGCTCTGATTGCGTACAAGCAATAGCACGTGCAAAGCTCCCTCGTAAAGAAATTAAAAAATAAGAAATCGAGGAAATGTACAATACGTTTCATCATCGAGAAAATTGATCTTGAAAATTTGCCAAGTACATATGCTCTAAGTTGCCTAATTAGCGACTAGATCAGCTGTAGGTTATTGGACGTGGGAAAATAAGTGCAACGCGCTTGAATTTTGTGCACTTTCACGGGCGCGAATTTTTTCGTCGATGGCTCGAGAGTTGGATGAAAAGCACGGCAAGCTCGCTTACCCTGTTGTTGAAGCCGCGACCTACGCGCTCGTCGTTGACCCAGATCTGCCATTCTCCTGTACGACCGTTCCAGCTTTGGCAGCTGTGATACCACTTGTTCAGACGGAGCGGATAATTCAATCTGTACAAGTTGTGCCCGTCGATGTTCATCATGTAGTAGGAACTTCTGGCGGTGTTGGCGACCCAGGAGAGGATGCCACGCGGTTGATCTCCCACTTGAAAGTCGAGTGGATTCCGTTAGCGTACGCTTTCTGCGCATTTCTGCGTCTTCAAAGCAGGTTGGGGAAAAAGTGGCAAACTTCTACACCGTTTCGAATTTTAATGAGAATTCTATACAGAGGCTTGGGGTATAAAATTAGGATTGTTTATGGAAAATTTGGGGAAGTTGCAAGGACAAACGCGTTTCACTGTTATTATTGGGCTGGCAACTTAGTGGTTGCGGATTTTGTCATTAGGTGGAAATTTTGCAAAAAGTTCAGTAAAATATCTTGGTCACATCATGGAAAAAGACAGTGTGCGTCCAGGAACAGATAACCTGAGAGCAATACGCGAATTTGAACGCCCAAAGGACAAAAAAAATGTAAGACAATCACTGGGGAAAATGAATTTTTATTATAAATTTATAGAAGATGTCTGCAAACTTTTAGCACCACTTGATAACTTATTAAGGAAAAATGTGGAATTCTGAAAAAGAAGAAGCAAACTTCAGCTTAAAACAATTTGGTGGAACACAAAAAGCATCAGATTGGATATCAGAGTATGAAACGGAGTGGGAAAAATGAAAAATCCAAAATGAGGAGAAGAAAATCAAGTGCTTGAAGATGTATTTGAAGTTATAGGTGTATCGTGCTGCAGACCAACCCTTGTTGCTAAAAACTTTTAGAAATGAAGTTTTCCAATTTTCCCAGTTGTATCATTAAGTGTTAATGACAAAATCCACAATCACTTAGTTGCCAACCAAATAGTATCATTGTATTCTTTACATTTACGATTTAGAGAATAAAATTTGCAGTTTTGTATTTTGTACTCTCTAAGAAAAATTCTTTTGGGGATGGTTAAAGGAACGAAAAATGAATAGCAGAACGGATAGTCTGACCTGATTGTTTTAACTGTGGCATATTAAACGATGCCTCGGAAACGGACATTCCATACGATCGCGTCGTGCTTATGTCATATTTACGCGCGATTCGCCAGAACATTCGCCTGGAATCCGCTTGCGAAACGCATTGCGACAGTTTTTCCGGAATTCGAGGTTCAACCGTTGCGCGATTTTTATTGAATATTATTACTATTGTTGTTGTTGTTGTTGTTGTTGTTGTTGTTGTTACTATACAAACAAAGATACGCGCGATGCGGGGAAAAATAAATTACGCGTGCGAATATGCAGCGTGTCCTGTTGAACAGGAAGCGTTCAAACGTCTGGGAAGGTAGGAAAAAATGTTTCAGAGAAAAGCCGTGTGATATCCAGGGGCAGACGTCGTGCTTTCATCCACTTGATCCTGCGATTAAACATTTTCGAACGGATACCTCCACTTCTCATTACAATTTTTTATTTTATTATATTTTATTATTATATTTTAAAAACACCGGAAACTCGTGTCCTTTGCACTTTACGTTGTCGAGATACGAACTTTCAAGTTTGATGTGACACCGATATTAAGACGTTTTTCACGATGCTACGTGTTATGGCGTTGACGAGGCACGAAATCCCAGTTTTCTGACGTTTCCAAAATAGTCGGAGCCGCAAACAGTCGCTTCTATTGGGTTGGCAACTAAGTGATTGCGGATTTTATCATTAGATAGTATTGACAAAATCCGCAATCACTTAGTTGCCAACCCAATAAGTCGTTGCACCGGTCTCGCGCGAAACACGTGAGTTTACAGTGCCTCGAAGACGTCAGCTACAGGAATACGCAACGAGGAATGGAGGTAGCCCAAGTTTTGAAACTTGCTCACGTTTTCTCGTATTTTATCAGTCGTATTTTTCCAGACGTTCGATCGTTCCCAATTGAACAGGACGTACACTGTACACGAAAGAGAAGAGCAACAAAGAAAAGGGAAAGATACCTAATATTGAACGTGTCCTAGGGATGATAAGGACTAATTATTGTTATGATTAATTAAAACAAACGACATCGTGGTGATCAGAGGGTTAAAGTAGGTAGGCAATTGGACGAACGGAGCGCAAATAGCGATAGACGAGACGGTGCAGTTGCGTGGAATATTCCTAGCAAAAGGAAAGTGGTGATTCAGTTTCCACGAAAAGTGCGAGGCGGAACTTTCGCCTTTTCGCTCGTCCGGCCTCTTCGAAGCAAAAAAGAAAAAGGAAAAGGTGAAAGGGAAAGGAAACTAGCCGCGTGTCTCTCACCTGCGTACGAAAACAAAGGATGGTCGTTGCTGTGATTGTAGAATTTGGTCCACATGCACAACGTGAACTCCTTCATGTCCGGCAGCTGTGTCTTGTAGTGAACGTACTGCGGAAGGAAGAAAGCGATCGTTAATCAATGGAAATCGGATCCGTTCAGAGATCTGTGGCCTGGTCGGAGCGTCGTTTACAGATCAGAAGAATTACACGACGAAACACGTTCTTACGCGATTTGACTCGTTCCGCGATCGCCGAGAAGTAAACTTGATTTGTAAGCAACCGGAGAACCTGTCGGCGCCACCGGTTCTTTTTACCATCGTCACCTTTCCCTCTGCGTTTCCGCGTGCACACTGCGTCTCGCTTTCTATCGACAAAATCGCTCGTGTACATTGGTTGCATATGTTGTAACTGACGATACGACTAGCAAAAAGGAAGGTCGTAGGGGAAAATTGAACCAGCAACGTGCAATACAATTTTTTTACGTTGAACTTTGTTTTTCGGAAAATTGATTTTGTATGTTTGTAAAGGTATATTCGTGGGTTTACGTAAAAATAATCGCGTATTTCGAAGCAGTTATAGATATCGAGTAACATCGAAAACAAATGTTGTTGCAGTGTTTGTTAAAATAATAACTCGCGCTATACATTCTGTACAGTATACAACCGTATAGAATATTTGTCAACATTTTTGTCCATACGATTCCTATCTGTCAAAATAGAAAACATTTTCGAGGATGTTTAAAGTATACAATCAAATTTATCTAACGCTATGAGCATAAACAGAGAGACCAGTTGCTGCATTTTTCAAGCAAACGAAGACTCTATCTTCAGATAAATCATGTTTGCTTTATTATTTTGCTAGGATTAACACTTTGACTGCCACATTGGTCAGTGGTGATCGGAGCGCTTCAACTTCTTCCAATTGTAAAAATTGAATGAAAATTGACAGTTGGGGCATTTTGAATATAACCGATAAATGGAAGATATGTTGAAATAAAAAGTGCCCCATTGAACAGTTAAACATTTTTGTTATAACATCAATAAAACAAAATGAGAGCAAATCTTGCATCTAACGGTGCACTGTGTTAAAACACTGTAAACATAAATGTGGCTCATCGATACAATCTGGACAATAGGTTTTTTTTTATTTAATAATTTACATTCACAATTTGTCCAATTTGGACATTTGGTGAAATTTTTTAGCTGTTTGATTATCGCGTGGGTGGCTACCCCCAGCGGGGTACCATCTTCGTGTTTCTTAGGTTATATCCTTTGTGAATCTGGACAATAGGTGGTCACCTTTTTCGTCCGATTCTTAGCAATTTTTGGTCCCAACTGTTTAACATTTTTTTATACCACTCTCTGCAAAATTTTCGTACCAGGTGCGCTTGCCCTTCTTTCATTTGCATTTCGTGTCGCAATCTTTGTCGAATAAGTACATTTGACGGCTCTGGCGAATGGCACCGTGTAAGGTGCATCGCGAGTGCCATTCTAAAATCTGATACCTTGATTTTTGTTTTTGTTGCTTGTTTATAGAGTATCATCGCGTTTGAAATTGATGTATTTAACAATAACTCTAAAGCTAATTTTATATACCACTTGAGGGTTCTTCTATGTGGTGTAGAATATGCTATCATTTGATCTGACAAATCTACAGCACAGTTTCCTCTCTTGTAATCTACACTACCATTGGTTTATCACAAACATAATTTTCGTTGCGGACCTCTATCATTTCAGCCGAATGTTTCGTCGAAATCATAAAAATAATCATAATACTGTTGACTAGTATTTTCTACACGTTTCAACAATACATCCTGCACGTTTTGCCTACGACGAAATAACGAAAGCGAATGGTTTGTTGAAATAAACGAAGCCTTGTTATAATATGTCGCTATCAACTGTTATCAACGCGTCACGGTGGTCACCTGTGACCACCAATAAGATAAACGGTCCATTGGGGAGGAATGTTTACATCATCAATTTATTATTATTTTGCCATTATATGCTTTGAATAATGAAAATACTCCCGTGGAGTCCTGAGCGAAACATGTGATTTCTGCGTGGCAGTCATGTTATTTATTATTATTATTATTATCATTTATCGGAGTTCATGATTTCCGGCTTACGTTATATTTACGTTAGAATTCTCATTAGCTGTGACAGACATTTAAAAGATATAAAGTAGAGCGCTGCAGGATCGTTTGCTGACAGGATGCTGTTAATTTCAATAAGAAAAAGTCTATTACACGCACTGTGTAATTAGAAAGAGGCGCGCGATTATCCAAGTAAAATGCGTTGGGAAAGAAAAGAAACAGCCTAATCGATTGCATTTTACGCGCAACGATCTGTTGTAACGTAATCGTCGTGTTTCCCGATCGCACGGCTCTCCGCGGGTTTTACCATTTCACGAGAACAAGGTCTCTGCCATAATTTCCTACTTTGTGTTTACGCATTCACGTTGCGCAACAAAATCGCTCGACACGCTTCGAAATCGATAGCCAAGTGCGGCTCAATTTTCGCTGCATCTGTAGGCAAATGATGCGCGTCGGTGAATTAAGTCGGGAAATGAACTCGAGAGGAATAATAGCGGTGGAAAGCGATCTCGCGACAGTTCGATGCACTTGAACGTGGTGCTGCGTTCCACACGATTTCCCGAGCGCGAGATTTACAACGAACAAGATAATCGAATTTTTTTTTAATTTACATCGTCTCACTGTTTCGCTCTTTCACGCACACTCCTTCCTAATTTGCTAATGAAACCAGCATGAAAGCCGTGTTCCTGCAAAGTGAAACAATGTAAATTCGGCGCAGCCGACAGCCAGCGATGCGATCTGCGATACTTGGAATTTCTGTGCAACGTGTACGACGATAAAATCCAATCACTTGCAACCTGATTCGTATCTTGAAGCTTCCGCGAGCAGACACTCGAGATAACAGTCATTTTCGGCATTTTTTGGAAACAAGCCACAGAGTAAAAGCGAATTTCTCCGAAAATGAAGAGAAGGAAGATAGTAATTTTTAATTGTTCCCATCGCGAATAACAATTGTGAACGATTAACATTTTTTCTTTGGGGGGGGGGGTATCGACGATCCGAATTTCATTTTGGTTACCGATAACCATAATCGATGGCCCGAAAACAATTCGTTTGCTTATCGTAAAATGTACACTCGTTACGTTCGACTATCGTCAATTGTTGTTAACGTTGCTGATAATTGGTATTAATATTCGTATTTGTAATTAGTATTCATCCATACGAAACAATTTAATTATGAAGCTTGCGTATATATTTTATTAATCAAAGAAACGATATGAAAATGTATGAGACACAGAATATCCTCTGTTCCATATATTTTCATGCTGGATTTTCTATTTAATAAAATATACAAGTTTCGTAACTAATCTTTCTTATATCGTCAAACTTTGAAAACTTGTTTTGCGTAACGATTATGATGTCCGTTTGAAAATTTTGATCAGTTCCTGAGTCTTCCAAGTTTCTTGAGTTTTCATAGTCTCGCGGGATATCCAACATTCTTAGCTCGACAGTTTGAGCATGGAAACGATGTATAGCGAAGTCTGTACGGAGTTTATCTTATCCAAAGATCAGCAAGAAGAAAACGAGCCAAAAACTTCGAAGATTTTTCAAGATTTGCAAAACGAGCAACACTCGCAAACTAGTCAAAACCTACCAAGACTCAATTCGAATCTGAAAATGCCTAGTTTAAAAACTATTTCAATGTCAACACTAGAACTACCGATAATTAACACGAAGCTATTTTTACCAAAACCAGTGAAAACGACTGGTCTTTAAAAAATACCTAATAATAGAATATTTTTATATTTATTGATTTATTACTTTCTTACGGAAGGAAATCCATGTTATGTAGTACATTTTTGGCATTATTAATCCATCTGGGGCCATGATCCCTAAACGAGGGTTGGCACGTTTATAAAATTGTAGAACCAGTCATTTTGGCTGGTGTGGTGTTTCTAGCGTTAGCATCCAGTGATCCAGCGATCGATCCGGAATTTTCCTGATAACTAATATCGTCGTATCGAATGATACACGGCAAAAATTTGAAAAACGTGTGGCAAGTTGTAGACAACGAGGAAACTGGTTCATTGAGCTTCGATAAACAGATTGCTGCACCCTTTTACACCTTGACAAGTAGCAGTCATTTTCACTGGTATTGGTATAAGTAGCCTTGATACNAAAATTATTTTCAGTTCGAATATTATATTATTATTCTTGTCGCGAAAGTCATTACATGATTGCGGAAAAAGATATAACATGAAATAGGAATTTGAAAATAAAACTGTAAAACCAGTCAATTTGATTGGCGTGATAGTTGCAATGTTAATTTCGTCGAATCGAGCGTATGAAAGACGCTACCTTCCTTGTCTTTCGTACAATAAGTGCAATTATTTCGCGCAATTATTAAAATTAAAATATCCTGTTCAGGTACCTCGATACTCGTTTCGTAGAAATTAAAAAATTGCATAAAAAAGTGTGCAGTTCTATGGAAGAAAACAGGTGACGTTGAAATCACACGAAGGCACGACCATCTAAATAAGATTCCTGACCATCTCAAGGTATCTGCCTCGAAGCAAAGTAACGTTACACGTTATGATTTAGTAAATGTTTGCTTGGGTCGATTAAAGTAGGTCAATCTCTACAGGAAATATTCGCCTAAGAAATTTTTCTCAAAAATAAAATATTCCGTTGGCAACTAAGTGATTGCGGATTTTGTCAATATGATACAATGACAAAATCCGCAATCACTTAGTTGCTAAGCCAATAATAGATTCGCGTTGGTCAAGCGATCGAAATCGAGTTGTCGAAAGTAAAACTAATCGGAATGTAGCTATACATCTGCCTCGATCTGTCGCCGAACTATCGGTACGTCCGGTTGGTCAGAATTTGTTACTTTTGCACGTTTCGTCAGCCTTGATCGATGACACGGGAAACGAAACGGCGAGCAACAAAGTCAGTCGATTTCGAGAACTTCTGAGAAGAGTAGAGTCTCACTCGCGTGTCGCGTTTTCTCCTACTTTCGTTGCCTCGATTCGTGTCGTTTTGCTCGCATCGAGGCTCTCTCGACCGCGGCCAAGTCTTCTAACACGCAACCACGATATTTCGTTTTGCAGCAGGAAACACGTCCCGTGTAAATAAAAAAGAAAACAATCGACGGTCTATTGAAAGATCGAGTTAAAACAAATTTTCGTTGACAATTGACAGAACCAGCGCTCTGGCCAACTGTCAGCCCTTCGTCCGCGTACTGCGTCCTTTTCCATGGGAAATGAAATCTTCTTTAAAGAGAAGCTATCAGATGATATTCGGGAGAAATTTTGAAAAATCGTACGAGAATTTTTGCCGCATTTCGTAAAGCGCAGAAATCGAAGGAAGCTGTATGGACTGTTTTTTAAACTCAGTATAGTCGTTTAGACTCAGACGACGCGAGTAAAAATTAGTTATGGTGTCGCAGGGTTCAAGCAGACGCGTTAAATTTAATTATTTCACACCTCGTCCTATCTTCGTTCACGCTCTGCCGATCTCCATTACAATTTCGTCAATTTTCGGAATTTTTTAGTGAAACTTTCACGGGATATTCTGACGAGTCCATAACAGAAAAACGAAGTTTCGAAATTCATGAACCAGCTACATAGCTCACATCTAGAAATTGATTGCTAAGTCTGTTGGGTTTGTTCACTTAGGTGTAGCCGAGGCGAGAGTGAGAAACGTGTTAAGACTCGATGAAATCGAAAGGTTCGCTGGCTCCTCCAGCTGATGATGTATCGCGTACATTCGCCTCTCCAATTCGAAATCGTTTAATCATAGTCTGGTTGTGTTCTAACTGGAGAAACCTTAGAAATCGGATTAACATTTCCATCCGAACTATTCATCTGTTGTTAATAATTATTCTGTTCATCGATTGTTAATAATTATTTGGACAAAGCTGCTGTTAAACATCAATGATAATATAACGATTGTGATATCAAATCACTATCGCTGTATTTCACGTACAACGTTAGAGAATAAAAGCGCAAGGATTGAAATAAACGGAAGCAATTGTCGTGTGAAAAGTACAAGACCCGTGTACAACCGCGTTAACTCGATCGTAGGAAAAACGCTAAGATGGGAAAATTGCAAGACAATTATCCAATGTTTTGTCGCAAGATCATATTTCTTTTACATTACATCATTGCGGGAAAAGATATAACATGAAGTAGCAATTTGAAAATAAAATTGTAGAACCAGTCAATTTGACTAAATTTTGTGGTATTTCTAGCGTTAGCATCTAGCGATATAGCGATCGATCCGGAATTTTCCTGATAACTAATATCGTCGTATCGAATGATACACGGCAAAAATTTGAAAAACGTGTGGCAAGTTGTAGACAACGAGGAAACTGGTTCATTGAGCTTCGATAAACAGATTGCTGCACCCTTTTACACCTTGACAAGTAGCAGTCATTTTCACTGGTATTGGTATAAGTAGCCTTGATACNAAAATTATTTTCAGTTTGAATACATAAAAACAAAATAAAATTCATCATATTATTCTTTTAGTTATCGTTGCAAAAGTCATAAGATCATTGCGGGAAAAATATAACGTGAAGTGGGAATTTGAAAATAAAATTGTAAAACCAGTCAATTTGACTGGTGTGATGGTTCTGATGTTAATTATCTTTCTGTTTTATTTATTACATCAGAGCTTCATATTTTATATTTTCAAGGTTTAAGAGAATGAGGAATGTAAGCGATGCTTACATTGTAAGATCAAGTTTAAGCTGCAGGTTCGACGCGTATGATGTTAAGCTCTGTGATTGGAAGTAGAACGTAAACGTGAAACAAAGAAGAAGACGAGCAATGTGATAAATAAATAAATTTCCAGTAGAATTCAGCAGACAACTTGGAAAGGGAAACACGGTACAATGTGCAAGTATGCGTTACGATGTTCGCAGAGACACCAGTGTACATAGTTTTGCATAAATTCGTGAATAAATCGCATAAAGGAAATCTGGCAGGAAAGCATGATCTTAAATAAGCGATCATGGTCGAATTTATTATTTGATTAAAATTAAAATTAAATTAAAAGAGTTAACGGAACGATCAACGAGACGCACCGTGTGCGTCAGTAAAGGACGAATAGTGAATTTTCCTCACCTCGAAGTAGAGTTGCTGTTTCATAGCAATTTTATACAGTGTACATCTGTCTTCTTCGTGGTGTACCAGCAGCGACGAGGCTGCTGCGTCGTAAAGAGGCTGTGCACTTTCGAAGATAGCGGTGGTGGCTTGGTGCAAGGCGCTGGCAGTTGGCGTTGGGAACGACGGACTCCAGGAGGTAGAGATTGCCTGGGCCGTGGTTAGAAATCCGTAGAAAAACGCAAGGATCCACATGATTCTCCTCGAGAAATCTGAAAAAATGTGCTAACGAAAGATTCGCTGACATAGCAAATTTGAAAGCGAAACGCATGCGACGTTCAGTTTGCATGGAATTTGCATATGGAATTTATTTTCTTTTGAAATTGGATTCGTTGAAAATAGTTGAACAAATTAATTACAACAAATTATAGATAGCACAGATACGAACTGGAGGATATCACGAGCCGCGAATTATTATCGAAAGATAATGATCGATGTAGGAAGTAGCCAGTCGAAGGATGGAACGCGTCTCGTTGAACGTTAGGTTGTTACGCGGAGGCTTGCTATTGCAACATTTCATTCACCTAAGCGGAACGATATCGCCTGTAAAACGAATGAAAATCAACGCTTTTATCGAGCGTTTCGTTGTAAAAGCGGCAAACTCTCGCGGGTTTCACGACGTTGATTTGGCCGAATGCAACGCTCGCTCAAACACCAACGAAATTAGCGACAGCATACGGAGAGGTTGTACGGTATCCAGCGCTTTAACTTCCTTTCGTTGTAACTTGTTTCGCAGTTGGTAAAATTCGAATTGGGAAAAAGTGCAGGGAAATTGAAAGAAATAAGAGGAAAGTTGAGACTCGATGAGAGAAGAGAAATTATTTCTTGTAATCTAACAATGAGTTTTTACAAGAAGTAATTTAATGTACATAATGTAATTAATACAAAAGTATAGGAGAAAGAACAAATCTCTGGAGCACGTATTTAGTCCCTAAATCGGAGGGAAAATATGGTCCAATTAATAGTGGAGTTTAGTAGACAGTTAGTAGATGGTAGAATTTAATATATATTGAGTTGGCAACTAAGTGATTGCAGATTTTACCATTAAGTGGTATTACCATTTACCATTTACCATTTGAATTGGGAAGAAGTGCAGGGAAATTGAAACAAATTATAAGAAAGTTGAGACTCGATGAGAGAAGAGGAATTATTTCTTGTAATCTAACAACGAGTGTTTACAAGAAGTAATTTAATGTACATAATATAATTAATAAAAAAGTGTAGGACAAGTGACAAATAAATCTCTGGAGTACGTATTTAGCCCCTAAATCGGATGGTCCAATTAATAGTAGAATTTAGTAAACAGTTAGTAGATGGTAGAATTTAATATACATTGAGTTGGCAACTAAGTGATTGCAGATTTTACCATTAAGTGGTATTACCATTTACTATTTATCATTTACCATTTAGGTGACAAAATCGAATTGGTAAATAGTGCAGGGAAATTTGAGACTCGATGAGAAGAGAGAAATTATTTCCTGTAATCTACCAACGAGTTTTTACAAGAAATAATTTAATGTTCATAATATAATTAATAAAAAAGTATACAACAAATGACAAATAAATCTCTGGAGCACGTATTTAGTCCCTAAATCGGAGGGAAAATATGGTCCAATTAATAATAGAATTTAGTAGACAATTAGTAGATGGTAAAATTTAATATATATTAAGTTGGCAACTAAATGATTGCGGATTTTGTCAATACCATCTAATGACAAAATCCGCAATCACTTGGTTGCCAACGCAATATGTATTATTAGGTTGTCCGAAGAATGTCTTTCTCGTACAGACACGTCTTTTACAACGATGCATCTTTATCAAACTAACAAACATGAAACCTAATCTGTCCAACGTTGTGATCTTTATTTTGATAGAACAAAATGGGTCATACGTAATTCGATAAAATAATATAAGAAACAAAATGTTATAAAACGAAAGAAACCTAATACATTCTACCATCTACTAACTATCAATAGTTCGAACGAAAAAATTCTTCTCCCATAGAAAATAAGACCAATCGCTGGCATATGCTTTATCTATTACCACTTCAAGTTGCCTCTAATTTCTTATTAAAATTGTTCTAGCGGCAAACGAGTCTACTGCCGCGTTATTTAACCCGGTTTTCCAAATATCCATCGTTCGAGATAACGATCTGGTTTAATCGAAATTTCAAAAGTTATTTCGATATCCTGCCGGTGGTTTCCAGGCAGAATTAAAAGCTGACGCGTATATACAGGGTGTCCCGCGCAACTGTACCAAATAAGAGCTATAACGCTGAAACAGCACAAGATATAAGACGAATCTCATTAAATAAAATTAAACGCTATCGAATGACGTTCATTTTCACACAAATTTAACCTACTAATTTAAGTATCCTAATTTACGTCTACTTGGCGTATCAAACGCTATACACTTTATACAAGGTATCCCGCGCAACTGTGCCAAATAAGAGCTATAACGCTGAAACAGCACAAGATGTAAAACGAATCTCATCAAATAAAATTAAACGTTATCGAATGACATTCATTTTCACATACAAATTTAACCTACTAATTTGAATATCCTAATTTACGTCTACTTGGCGTATCAAACGCTATACACTTTATACATCTGTCTACGAAATCTTGAAAATACCGTCGCTTACAAAACCAACGTATACACCAGATAGCGTTTAATCTCGCTTAATGAAATTCGTTCTATCTTCGTCCCGTCCACCGCTTCGAAGCTGCAGCTTGTTTTAGTTAAGCCGGACACCTTGTATGTACGTAGCCTGATCCGATGGATATTGGTATCTCGGTGTGTAGCGGAGGGAAAGCCGATAGAAAATTTGGTGGCGGAAATCGGCCAATATAACTCACCGAGAAGCAATCACCGATTTATTCGCGGCGATAACGAGAGGTAGATGTTCGCGGTCTCGAAACGGAAAGGTAACTGTCCGTTCGTTCAGTTCGACGTAGGCCTCGTAAACTCGTAAGAGGTGTGCACACCTCCTACCCACTTTGAATCGCCTTTTTCTCTCTCCTCCAGTCTCGCACATCCTACGATTCACTACGAACACAGAGAATGCTTGTACAATGTACAATCAACTCTCCTTTTCTCCGTACACTGTCGAGCCGCGACTGGCGTGTTTTTCTCCTTCGTATTTCTTTCCTAGTTAATCTCGTAATACGCGATACAGCCACGTATTCTGACAGCAATTAATTGCATCTAGATCTTTGTTTATCGTAGCATCAGTTCGCTGTGGCATGCAGGCAAATATGTACACGATCGATCAAAGGCGTGTACAGTGGCAGCAAAAAGCACTTGTGCACTGTTGCGTTTATTATTTGCATTATTTATTTATATACGAATTAATTAGGCGCAATTATAGCGGTTTCTTACATTTGTAATTTATAATATTCTGATTTTATTTGTACGAACTGTTTGTTATAGCGTTTGCTCGTTTTTATAGTTATCATACGTTATAGTTAGGTGCGTGAGTCACGGGATACCGATCTACTAATTTTAAACGTAACCTTTCATGAATCAGATCTGCGGTAAAATATTCAACACGGTGTAATCTAGTTTTTCTTATAATTAGGGTACGCATGTTTATGCAAATTTATGTTTCTTTATAAATACAACTAAAGCAATCTACCCAGAGACTCGTTTCACCTGATAAATATTGTATATTAAGTAACCATTGCTTTATTGAAACTTGTTAAGTCGTGTCTTTTTTTACTAATCTTCGAGTATCTGGTGTGCGATAGAGTAATTCAAATTTCTCAGTCAAACTGAAAGTTTATTTGGAAAGAAGGAGCATCGCGAGTGTCTCGATCGAATTATTGTTGCTTTGTACAACTTTGAAGCTATCTATCAAGCGAGTGATAAATTCCATCGTGGAAGAATTTCGCGTCATTGGACAAGTTGTAATCGTCGCTACATTGGCAGAGGAGAAGATTCTGTGAAATTGCTGCGCAACAACGCTACAACAGACACTGCTTCTGCGAGGAAAGACGTTACGGTGAGAGTTGGTTGGCACGTGCCGATGCAACACACCTCGTTCCATTCAGCTCGCTTCCGAATGAGATAGAAAAATCACTGGACGATCAAATCTTGGTGAAAGATAGCATTTTTCCCTGCCTACTGGAAGATGGTTTAACCCTCTGCACTCGTATGTCGAGTGTGACTCGACGTCAGTTTCTATCTCAGCAGCTCCTTTGTCGAGTCCCACATTTTTTTGCGAAACGTGCGAAAGAAAAGCAGGATTGCATCCTGGAAATTGTTTCAAGATATATCATACGCTTAAAAATTAGAAAATACAACAATAGTGTGAATAAAACTGGTATTCTTTCTTCCTTTATGTTACGACCGTTCGCGAAGAGACGCGATCGCGAGGAAACGCGTCTCGCTGCGATTCTGATAGTCGACGCCGTTCCCCTGTTTCGATTAGGATAACAGGTAGTTTAAATGATTGTATCACTGAATTAACAGGGTTAATATAAGCTACTATTTTAAACAATATTTAAAATGATAATCAACACGTTACAACTGATTTAACGATGATACAACTAGTTTGTTATTATAATTCCACTCGACTTTATGATATTTCTCGACGTATTCGTTTGACTAAGCGATCTTGATTTTATTTCTCTGAACTTCTCGATGCATTCGGTTTGAATCCTCAAATGGTACTAACTGCCCTTCGATTTTTTCCTTTGTCTTCTTTTGGAGACGACCCCCACCACGCTCGGCTCTCGCAACCGTTCGAGCTTATGATCACGTATGCCATCTTTTTTGTGTAGGTAAAATAACGGACCGAAGGCGAATAGATGTTTTTTAGAATTCGCTGCTTGACGACAATTGCGCGTTTATCGCTACATTGTGTATATCTCGACGGTCATGTAAGACGATCTGTCTGCGAGACTGTAGTACCAAGGGAGACGGTTAGAAACACGACCTATAGAAGCCTCGGGACGTAGCACTTTATTTTTTTAAATTGTCTTCTTTCTTAGTTCAAGTAAATTTCAAATAAAGCACTTAAAAGCGTTGCTGCTAACGAAATTGAAATGTGAATTGAAGTGGAAAGTGGCTGGACAAACAGAGAGGACTGTTACACGTCTGCATCTCTACATTTAACGTAAGCTTCTCTGCAACTTGTTCGATCATTTTCTCCGCTTCGGTAGAATTTGTCAAAATAATAAAATACTTTGCAGAAAAGATTAGAAAATTGACCTGTAACATCTAATCAACCTACAATCGCAAAAGATCGTTTCTCCGCGTGCAAGACAATTAATCGGTGCATATGAAAGGCGTTTGCTCGTGGTCCATCGACGATGGAAAAGTTTCTTTCGTTTCATACGATGACAATAGATGAACAACAATTTCTGTTTTATACTATTTTATTGAATTAGGTGTGATCCATTTCGTTCTATTTCTATTATTATGATCGTGCACAATTCAATAAACTAATATGAAAGAAAAAACATTGTGCGCCTATTATTTGCTTATAATAAATAAACGAAAGAAACTTTTCGGACAACCATATAAATTTCCCAAATTTTCGTCGCGATCCTCGTTCGTATCGTTGGATATCGCGGTAAAAGCAGTGGCGAGTGACGCCGTAGCGAGCGGTCGGCCTTCGCGAGCGCAACTGGGCTTTAACAGTTAATTAAAGCGCGATCGATGGCTGATCGAGAATGTCGACGACGAGAAAACTCGTCTAATCACGTAATCGGTCGATTGAGCAGGCTGATTAATTATTCGACAGGCAATTCGCGCGTTGCAGTCTCTTACCAATGAGATTATTTCGCGGAATATTTTCCGTCGTATTGGTCCGGGGAGAAAGTCAGCGGACATTTAAGCGGAGGATATTACGAAATTCCAGTATGAAACGTCCTGCTGGAGATCCTGTCTGCTCGTTTCGATGCCTCGAGGTTTTGACCAAATCGCACGAGGTCGGTTTCTCGAGAATTCCCTTTCGGTGCCGAGTCGAACAGGATCGAGTGACCAACGTCGATGTGGCAATCTTCCTTTTGCCTTCCTCCGCTGTGTACACTATCATTCAAAACTATATACTCGTTTACTAACTGATTTTTGACAGGAGTGGTCACTGAAATGGATTAATTAGAAAATTAGAACAGATCGGAAGATTCCAGGTGATCTTATTACAATGATCGCAAAGTATCATAATAAATATTTAAATTATTTTTGTAATATATTGTTTTATAAATTGTTTTTTTTTTAATTACTATGCGATGCAAATATTAGCATCCATAACCGACAAACGCTGTAGGGAACGTAGAAAATGCATACTATTATATATATTGTTCGCATCATCCACGCGAGTACTCCCAATACACTTGTAAACATTTAAATACATTTACACGTGCCTATCTGAAATTGCACACAACCAAGTAAATACTTTTATAACGTCTCGCGGATTATGGCAAGATTGTATTACTCGCAATATCAGGCAATACCATTGCATATGTATGTATATTTTATTGCTTAATCTTAAAATTTTGTTTAGTAACGTTAACTAGATGAAGAAAATCTGTCGATGTTTTTAGAACGAAATGTTCTAAATCATCACTACGTCCTATTATATTATTCATTTTATGTTTATCACATAAAAATTGTTATGCGATAAACAAAATATCCTTTCAAATACTCTCACTTTAAACCCATTCAAACAGTCAGGATTTAACGATTTCTGACATATAAAAACGTTTTGATGAATTTCCAGTACAATTAATGTCATCTTTCATTTTTATTCGGAGCTATAACAGATTTTAGTTTTCTATTTGTGTAAAATGAATAAGAACGAAAATGTTAATTTGTAGGGATAAGAACTGTCATGTTTGCGAAAACAAAGCAACGGTAATGCGTGCATATTCTAGCAGATAGATGAAGACTCGCATTATTATATGGAAAAGTATCATAACAAATATTAACGAGACAGCAAATGAGTTTCATTTGTTTATAATTATATTTAACTATATATTTATTATGTTAAATCTGCATGTCAAAAAACTGTATAATCTATATCAATTTTGTTCACACTGAGAACATGCAAATTTAATTTGAAAGGAATTTTTGCATAAATAATGAAGGGAAAGGCTGGTAGTAAAGGTATTAGGTTGTTCGAAAAGTTTCTTTTGTTTTATGAGGAAATGATAGACGCACAACGTTGTTTCTTTTATATTATTTTGTTGAATTACGTAGGATTCATTTTGTTTTGTTGAGACATTTCACACACTTGGTTTCACGTTTGTATGAAGGTGCGTTGTTATAAAAAACACGTTTGCGAAAGAAAGACACTTTCCGGACAACCTAACATATTGTACAAGATAGAAAAATATGTAGATGTTAGATATTGAAATAAAAAGGACTTGTGACCTTATGCGTTGGATTTTTCCAACTGCCACAGACCAGTGGAATGAAAGATGTCGATCGTCCGTCTGTTAAGGGCCCAAGAAGACTTGGTCGAGTTTTATCTATTATTATTAATATTATTTTATTTATTATATTATTATATAGTATTAATCGACGTACGTGTAAAATTTGCTTGCAATGGAGACGAATTTTCCAACAATTTTTCAAATGGCCTTAAACGCACTGACATTGTATGCTACGTATCTATTGAAAAACGATTTGTCTTGCGAAGTGAAAGTAACACGTTCGTCACAGACGATTGTAAAATCAAAATATCCAAGCTTTTCCCTCGGATAGATTTAATTCTTCATAGGAAAATGAACAAGTACTTTTATCTCATCGATATGCAAATTTATCATCGCCGTAATAAGCGTGTAAAATGAAACTTCTTTGATTTATTATCGATTAACGTTATATTTCTAGATTATCTCGCGTGCGCATTTTCCATGCGATCTTGCGTACAATTTTCCCCAACAAAATGGTAAAAGTTCAATAGACGCTGCTCTGATAGACCGAAGTGTACAGTATCCTTTTGGACGGCAGTGTACTCGATCTATTGGCCCGTTCGTTCGCAGAATACTAATCGGCGTGGTCATTTGAGCTGCGCATTTGAAAACTTGTAACGAGCAGAAAATTAGAGCGAACGGCTGGTTGGCTGGTGCCGCCTCGAACTTCGACCTATCGATTCGAGGTCGGAACTTTCGCCGATGGGAGAACCGCAAGCTGCAGAGGCGTCGAAATAGATAGCGCGCGTCCCTGTTCTCATACCGGAAGTCTGTGGAAAACGGTAGACAGAAGAAAGTATCGGCGTGCAAATACCAAGATATTCCACGGTTATATTGGTTTGGCAACTAAATGGTTGCGGATTTTGTCATTACCACCTAATGACAAAATCCGCAATCACTTAGTTGCCAGTCCAATAGTACGAAAGTATTTGACGTGGAAAACTCTTGCGAATATATTAGGCGTGCTAGAAAAATTGTTCTGAAATTTCTACATTATCGCAACAAGGCAACACTTTCTCACATATTTCCATACGTAGAATCTACAAGATACAGAGTGCACACTGTTTAATTGTGCTAACTGATTAACTTCACCGCTATTTTGCAACTGTGTATCATACTTTCGTTCTGCTTTAGCAATTGTCTGGCGGATTCATGGCAAAATAATCGCGGAGCGTCACATGGCTCAAGAGCGAGCCAAAATTGTTGAAACATTTGATCAAAGTAATCGTTGCGCAAGTTACGCTATTATTTCGATAACGTGACCGAGTATTCTTAAATGAAATCACAATTCTTAATACGCTAATCGTATTCTATCTTGACATTCTTCATAAAAAATCATCAACTTGTACTTTAACTGCCACCTTGGTCACGGTTTCTCCTGTGACGCCAGGATGGTTATTGATGACCGAAGCGCTTCAATTTCTTAGAACTGTAAAAATTGTATGAAAACTGACAGTTAGGGCATTTTGAATATAACCGATAAATAGAAGATACGTTGAAATAAAAAGTACCCCACTGGACAGTTAAACATTTTTGTTAGAACATCAATAAAGAAAAATGAGAGCAAATCTTGCATCTAATGGTGCACTGTGATAAAACACTTTAAACATGAATGTGGCTCATCGATATAATCTGGACAATAGGTCACCTTTTTCGTCCGATTCCTAGCAATTTTTGATCCTAACTGTTTAACATTCTTTTATACCACTTTCTGCAAAATTTTCGTGCCAATTGAAAAAATTGAATGAAAATTGACAGTTGGGGCATTTTGAATATAACCGATAAATGGAAGATACTTTGAAATAAAAAGTACCCCATTGAACAGTTAAACATTTTTGTTAGAACATCAATGAAGAAAAATGAGAACAAATCTTGCATCTAACTGTGTATTGTGTTAAAACACTGTAAACATAAATATGGCTCATCAATACAATCTGGACAATAGGTTTTTTTTTTATTTAATAATTTACATTCACAATTTGGCCAATTTGGACATTTGGTGAAATTTTTTAGCTGTTTGATTATCGCGTGGGTGGCTACCCCCAGCGGGGTACCATCTTCGTGTTTGTTAGGTTATATCCTTTGTGAATCTGGACAACAGGTGGTCACCTTTTTCGTCCGATTTTTAGCAATTTTTGATCCTAACTGTTTAACATTTTTTTTATACCACTCGCTGCAAAATTTTCGTGCCAGGTACGTTTGCCCTTCTTTCTTCTGCATTTCGTGTCGTAATCTTTGTCGAATAAGTACATTTGACGGCTCTGGCGAATGGCACCATGTAAGGTGTATTGCGAGTGCCATTCTAAAATCTGATACCTCGATTTTTGTTTTTGTTGCTTGTTTATAGAGTATCATCGCGTTTGAAATTGATGTATTTAACAATAACTCTAAAGCTAATTTTATATACCACTTGAGGGTTCTTCTATGTGGTGTAGAATATGCTATCATTTGATCTGATAAATTTACAGCACAGTTTCCTCTCTTGTAATCTACACTACCATTGGTTTATCACAAACATATTTTTCTCTGCGAACCGCTACCATTTCAGCCGAATGTTTCGTCGAAATCATAAAAATAATCATAACACTGTTTACTAATATCTTCTACACGTTTCAACAATACATTCTGCACGTTTTGCCTACGACGAAATAACAAAAGCGAGTGGTTTGTTGAAATAAACGGAGCCTTGCTATAATATGTCGCTATCAACTGTTATCAACGCATCACGGTGGTCACCTGTGACCACCAATAAGATAAACGGTCCATTGGGGAGGAATGTTTACATCATCAATTTATTATTATTTTGCCATTACATGCTTTGAATAATAAAAATACTCTCGTGACGTCCTGAGCGAAACATGTGATTTCTGCGTGGCAGTCAAAGTGTTATTTAACAACGACTCCCTTCCATTTTAATAACGATTCATTTCTATTTGATGATTCTGTGGCATACAATTCTCAAAATAACCGTGTCATTATAGGAAAAGCTCTCCATTACTGTTCGAATACTTTCCTCAACTTGTATACTCGTTCGTATCGTTCGATGGACAGTAACGCACCGATCCAACGCTTTTCGTCCCTTGCGGATGCAAGCACCGAATCCGGCGTGGCAGTCAAAGTGTTAACCCCTTGGCATACGATGAGGTCTCCGAAACGTCAGCAACTGTTTACAGCGGACGCGGAAAATCCTACGTCGATTCTGTTTTATTTAAAATGTTCTTTTATCTGCTTGACATAGCTATTTACAACGCTTATGTCCTGTATTCTAAGTTGCCTAATTCAACAAAGCAATCGATTGTAAATCTTCGATTGAATATCGCTGAACATATGCTACACAATTTGTCTGTTTCTAATTATCCGACACACGGTAGACGGTCGCAAAGTGGGTGCCCAACTCGGCTACAAGCAAAACATTGACCATATTTTCGACTAATAAAAGGGAACATCCTGCAAAAAGATGCCATGTGCGCGTAAAAAATAATATAAGAAGCGAAACAACTTGACACTGTAGAAAATGTCTGGTTCTTGCACATATTGCAAAATGTTTTCAAATGTATTATACTTCATAGAATTATTCATTTATTATCTTATAATGTTACTCAATTACTGCCCATTAACAGTATATATCGACCTGATTAAATGTTATATTTATTTTGCAATGTGAATTTCGAAATAAAGTGTCCTGTTTCTACGATTGCATATAACTGTTCAGTTGAGCCAGATGAAATATTATTCTTCGGAAGCATCAAATTCCATCTTATTTGTACGTTAAGGGGTTAATCAAATTAATTTAGCAGATATTTTAACAGTTACACTATGAAACCTGTCGTACGAGATACAGGAAAATTCGCAACATACCACTTTTTTATTTTTATTTTCTTCCTTCTGTTTTATACGACAGATTTTAGCAAATCTAGGTTGAGATATCTGCTGAACTAGCAACTTTCTCCACGTGTAAAAGTTAATAATGTTTTATGGAGAATGTGAAGATTGTTCGAGCGGTGCATTCTAAACGATATGATTCTATTATTGCGTTGGCAACTAAGCGATTGCAGATTTTGTCATTTGGTGGTAATACCAATTTTGCGAAAAGTTCAGTAAAATATCTTAGTCACATCATGGAAAAAGACGGTGTGCGATCAGGAAGAGATAACCTGAGAGCAATACGCGAATTTGAACGCCCAAAGGACAAAAAAAATGTAAGACAATCACTGGAGAAAATTAATTTTTATTATAAATTTATAGAAGATGTCTGCAAACTTTTAGCACCACTTGATAACTTATTAAGGAAAAATGTGGAATTATGAAAAAGAAGAAGCAAACTTCAGCTTAAAGCAATTTGATGGAGCACAAAAAGCCACAGATTGGACATCAGAGTATGAAACGGAGTGAGAAAAATGAAAAATCCAAAATGAGGAGAAGAAAATCAAGTGCTTGAAGATGTATTTGAAATTATAGGCGTATCGTGCTGCAGTCCAACCCTTGTTGCTAAAAACTTTTAGAAATAAAGTTTTCCAATTTTCCCAGTTGTATCATTAAGTGTTAATGACAAAATCCACAATCACTTAGTTGCCAACCCAATAACTCACCAAATTTTTTCAATTTCCACTGAATAAATATCGACTTTCCTTTAGAAGATAACGCGCGAATTTTTGCAATTTGTACATTCGTTTCGACGTCTTATGATCATTCGAAACGAGAAAGTTGCCTTCGTCAGGTTCATCTATGCTTTTCATGATCGTGTTTCTACGATACTTTACGTCTAACAGAACGACGCCTCCTTAGAATTTTAGGTGTCTCAAGCTGCATTTCGACTATTCCTCTTTCTCACGAACGCGTGCAGATATCCGTGCAATCTACTTATTAAACGTGCAAATTATACTTTTCAAGTTTAGCGTATTACAGTCCATATTATATTGGCAACTAAGTAATTGCAGATTTTTTCGATACCACCTAGTGACAGTTGGTTGATACCGATAAACACGATAGACGATATTAATTAGTGTAAATAAAAAAGTATGAAAAAAGCTAAGGAAAGCGAGGCTAAGTGAAGTGAATTTAATTGCATCTGTTCGATGTTGAGGTTTTGCAATTATTTTTCAATCGATCCAGATATTCTCCTTATTTCAGTCTCAATTTACCATAATCACAAAGATGGTACCCCGCTGGGGGTAGCCACCCACACGATAATCAAACAGTTAAAAAATTTCACCAAATGTCCAAATTGGACAAATTGTGAATGTAAGTTATTAAATAAAAAAAAATTTACCATAATATTTGACGACTTACGGCAAGAAGTAAAAAGTTAACCAGACCTCCTACCATTACAATGTTGAAAATATAATATTGGGTTGGCAACTAAGTAATTGCGGATTTTGCCGATACCACCTAGTGACAAAATCCGCAATCACTTAGTTTCCAACCAAATATCTAAGAGGAATATACTATGTCACGCGTCCATCTACGGGAAAACTATAATTTCTCCTCTAACGGGTAATTTACTAGCAATGTCCACTCGTACATTAAGATCGGACACCCTGTATATTTGTTAGAAGAGGAATATCGAAACAATCGTTTCTCTCGAACTACGAAATTCTTTCGCTTTTCTCCTTTCTCCGTGGCAGAGCTGAAGGAAGGTGCGGAGCACGGCGAAAGGACGACTCACCCTGTGAAATGAAAGTGGATTCCGCGTGCAACAACGACGATGCAGAAACGCGATTACGTCTCTGTAAAGCGAGCCTGTTGAAAAAAAGCCGCATCGACGATTCGACAGGCGACAAAATAAAAACGGCGAGCGAATGTAGACGAATTATAGCGTGCAACGGCGTTAAAAAATCCGTGTAATTGTTCCGTTCCTAAAGCAGAAGCTAAGCGAACGCGGCATACGACCGACTCGATTGTTGACTATTCACGTTCACGACTCGGTAATGACCGTGAATCACACGGTTGCACGGCGGGCTGCTTGTGTGGAAAAACTCGTAAAATTGATTGTGCGTGCAAGTCACGTTAAACCGAGGTGATTTATTATCCTCAAGTGGAATGACCGAGGAATAAAAAGTTGAATAGAAGAAAGTGCAAATGGCGCTAATTCCTCCGGTTGATGTTCGTGACTCGGTCCTTCGATTAGAAGGGAATCGAGTCGAACAGGACAAATAGAATCCTTCGTTGAAATCAATCGATCGCCAGCAATCAGCCAGAGGGCAGGCTCCGCTCATTTTTAACCCAGATACTCCGACCCATGCTGACGTGATCTCCGAGTCATTTTTTTTTTTTTTAATAGTCCAGCGTCGCGGTTCTCCATCGATTCTCTCGAGTTTTCTGCCGAGCTCGCTTTAACGAGCCCTACACCTAACTGTTTCGTAAGCTTCTCCCGCGGTTATGTAAATCCAGACACTGGACTTGATACCGGTTATTCATTGGCTCCGATTAGGCGATCTACGTTGTAATAGTCGTCTGATCGACTTTCGACTACGAATCGACACGGTGACAATCAGGTTAGCAGGAAGCAAACGAGGCAGGAGCGAGGCGATGAACAGGAAGCTGGACGTTTAATCGACCGATCGGTTGTCGAGACGAATGCGTGTCTTTATTGCGACATAATGGAAACGATAAAAACAACATTCCGTAAGAGAGTGGTGAGAACCACGATCACACTTTTTCTCGGATTCTGTCCACGTTGTGAAACGTTTCATCCGCAAACTTTTTTTAAAACCTGACTACGCGATGACGTGACACGTCGTTTCCTGCGTGCAGTGAAACTGTTTTACAAACTTATTCGTTTGTATTTATGCAAATGTCTGTAGCTGTTATTTCATGCAATGCAGTTTCACGGCTAACGTGAATATAACATCGAATATTTCCGAGTTCGTAATGTCGTGCATTATAACGCCAAGTTGTCTTCCTGTCCATTTCTGAATTGTTGTTTGCGCGGACGCGTGGAAAATACAGACAGCCGGGAAATATCTTTTCAGAGAGAAAATCTCAATCATGCGCGAGGAATATGTCTCTCATGTCCTAGCGTGTTTTACTTTCGCGTTACGAATTCCTTAAACGCATCTGTCGAATCGAGAATCTTTGAACGATCGAAATATGCGTCTCCAGTCACGTGCCGGAGGGTTTAAAGGGGTTGCCAGAGGCGTAAGGGGGTTTCTATGGATTTTATCAAGTGTCAACTATTTCTTATAGAGGTGAACGTGGAACTCGATCGATGCAGATACGCTTCTTGTTTCTGATTCGATTTATCCGATCATGTGATCCCAGTTTTGGGTCATTGGTGATCGGAGCGCTTCAGCTCCTTACAATTGTAAAAATTGTATGAAAATTGACAGTTAGGGCATTTTGAATATAACCGATAAATAGAAGATACTTTGAAATTAAAAGTGGCCATTGGACAATTAAATATTTTTATTAGAACATCAATAAAAAAAAAAAGTGAGGGCAAATCTTGCATCTAATGGTGCACTGTGTTTGCATCCGTATCTTTGAGGGGTAATTTACGAATATTATTATAAACACACCTTAGAAAATAATTGTAAATGCTGTTTTATAATCACATAATTGAAGTTAGAAGCGTGCACATACCTTACTATTATACAGGGTGGTTGGTAACTGGTGGTACAAGCGGAAAGGGGGTGATTCTACGCGAAAAAAGAAGTCGAAAATATAGAATAACAATTTTTCGTTTGAGGCTTTGTTTTCGAGAAAATCGACTTTGAATTTTCGCTCGGTACGCGTGCACTTTATCGCGTCTCGTTATAAGGGATCTCACTGTAGATCGTTGTCTCGATGGATATTATCGCAGTTTAAGTTTGTTTTTGCCGTAACGGAAGATTAGGAATACATAATGAAATAATATGAAGTAATCATAAAGTTTATTATTACAAAAATTGCTGAAAATGTTGTCCATTCTGCCAAACACATAGTTCTGCTCTTCTAATTAAATTTCTATGATCACTTTCTAACGTATTTGATTGTTCTAAAGTATGAAAGGCTACAATAATCTTTTCTTTCAATTGCTCGCAACTTGCGATTTCTTCAGAATTCAGACAATTGATTTAATATGGCTCCATAAATAAAAGTCAAGCGGAGTTGAGTCAGGAGAGCATGGTGGCCAAGCTATTGTTCCAGCACGATTAATCCAACCTTGGTATTGCTGGTTTAAAAAATCTCTCACATGACGACTAAAATGTGGCGGTGCACCGTCTTGTTGAAAAATTAAACTTCCTCTAGTTCTCAGCGGTACATCTTCTAATAATTCCGGTAGTTTGTTTTATAAGAAATCGAAATATGCTGCTGACGTTACATTTCCTTCGAAAAAATATGGCCCAATAATTAGATGTCCGATTATGCCAGCCGATACGTGATAAAGTGCACGCGTACCGAGCGAAAATTCAAAGTCGATTTTCTCGAAAACAAAGCCTCAAACGAAAAATTGTTATTCTATATTTTCGACTTCTTTTTTCGCGTAGAATCACCCCCTTTCCGCTTGTACCACCAATTACCAACCACCCTGTATATAGAATGAGCAAATACTGTTTACTAATGTCTTCTACACGTTTCAACGATATATTCTGCACGTTTTGTCTACAACGAAATAACGAAAGCGAATGGTTTGTTGAAATAAACGAAGACTTGTTATAATATGTCGCTAACTGTTACCAAGGCGTCACGGTGGTCACCCGTGACCACCAGTAAGATAAACGGTCCATTGGGGAGGAATGTTGTCTTACATCATCAATTTATTATTATTTTGCCATTATATGCTTTATTGCATTTTATGCAATCAAAGAGCAACATTGAAAAAGCAATAGATAAAAAAGGGCCGGCGTGACCTTTTGCGGGGCCTAAATTTTACAACGAGGGACTATTTATTTACGAATGCTGTTATGTATTATGTATTTTTTATAAGCAGTTTTTTAAACAAATCCAAGTAATATTTTTTTACGTCCATAATTCGCTTTCAAGGTGGGAAAAATTCAGTGAAAGAAGAAAATCTGTAATCATGTATGACTTTCGCAAAAAAAATTATTGATGTAGTTTAATTTCTCCAAAAAGTACATTTCTCTGAATGCGCCTTGATTTTTTTATCTAAAGTAGTTTCCAGGATATCATGACTTTAGGGAGTTGCACTGAACTTTCATGATTTTTGTCACTCCTTTATACTGAATCATCGCTACTAAAAAAAATATCTTGCATCTTTTAATGGTATCATTATTTTGTAAAAAGTTATTCAAAATCGGTGTTTTTTAATTCCGTAATTTTCGTAGATCGCGCTGAACCTGGCTTGCGCTGGTTCTGGATAAAAATGTCAATCTATTCAAATAACTTATCCACGGTAGTGAAAATCCATTTTGTAAAACTACATTTAACTTTCTTTTGTCCGCCACTGCAAATGCATCCTTAGCACTTAGCCAACCGAATAGGCAGATCTTCCTGTGAAGAACATCGCTGTGTGACCGAACGGGGAGATCTACCTTTTTGACTTTTTTGCAACGCGTTTTCTCTTTTTTTTGTTGTTGTTATTATCAATTATTGTTTACCTGGAATTATTCCAAATTAATTTCTGTTCTGCTTTTATAAACTACAGTATACAATAAAATACACCAATTTAGTGATGTTAAAATTAATTCAAAAGTTACACTATCTGACATTGTAAACAAATATTAAAATGCATTATGAATTTTACATTTCACGTTCAACTTTTGTTATTTATCATTAGTCGTCTTTAATGTTTGTCTGACGAATGCATAAAAAATTCAAACCGCAAAAATCGACTTGTTACAAATGTCGAGACATTGGTACGATAGTAAACAGACATTTGTCAAATTTCAACACGTCCATCACAAGATGACGATCTCTCGACTCATCGATTCATCGAGGCTGTAGCCGTTTCGTGGACAATACGCGTGAGCCGCAACGTCGAATGGATTACGTGAGCGAGTCTGTTGAAAAGGGTCGAGAGCGGCCCGTGAAACCTGACCACGCATTTTTCGGTGAAAGCGAAAGCAATTCGGCGAGCAGGATCGGAACCGGTAAAACGGCGCTTTACTTGCTGTACCGGCGAGACGCGGTCGATCGCGTGGCGTCGTCGTCACGCAACCCTCGCCAGCTCCGCGCCCTTCGATCGTAAGTGTACAACACGGACAAGGTTCCGGCATTTCACGGTCGAAATAGACGTCGAGCGAACGAAACCAGAAACTAACGAGCAAAACGTCGTTCGATCTCGTAATCTCGCATTGAGAAATATTCTTAAGCGGTGAAAGTTTCGAAGATATGTTTTGGACAATTCATCGGACTCTGTGCCGAAGACGTTGTGTAACTGCGTGTCTGCTACTTGTTAGCGGCTACATGGGGTGTTTTACGTTGTTGGAACAGCAGTCGTAAATATTTTATTTTGTAGTTAAACGACGCACCTGCGTAAAGGTTTTCTCTCATAAGATATCCACGATAATAATCGAAATTTT